>NC_090879.1:35470178-35475178 GCF_036669935.1 Montipora foliosa
TGAAAACAATAGGGTCATCATGGCCTCCAGCCTTGTTATTAGCCTGAGTTATTAACATTCATTAGTCAACTACCTCGAATATTTCAGCTTCGAAACTTCCAAAAAGATTATTCTAATACAAGAATAAATACGAAAAGAACTGAAACTTACGAATTTCGATGTCTTCTGGCGTAAAATGCCTCTCGCAAATGAACACACTCCCTTCTATTATTTGTTTTCGGAAACTTGCGTCGACAACTCTGTCTCTCGTTACAACGTGCAATAACGCCTTTCTCCAGCTTTGTTTGTTTTTTTCAGCGGAAGGTGGAATTTTAAAAATACCGATCCCTTGGTATTTTGGCTTTCGTGACACGCCGCACCCAAATATTGAGCAGTTTACTCCAGGCATCACAATATATTAAGTCTCTGTAATGGCTGCCAGCTTCCAGCGTGCACCTTCGATGTCACGTGACGACATGAATTTCCGAGCAATAACATATTGGCTAAGGACTGGGCCGTTTCCAGACACTCCGTGGAGAGGCTATGGCTCAGTTGGTAGAGCCGAGCATCAGACTTTTAATATGAGGATCCTGGGTTCGCGAATTCGCAGAAAAAGATTGATCTCGGCGTCTGCTCTAAGGAGTACAAGGAACCTAAGCCAATATTGAAATCGAATTTGTCGATTAAGCGCCATGCATAGAACAGCGATGAAAGCGAGAATGTTACAATTCTTGCCTTCATTTCCGTTTCCCACCGCAAAAATATGTAACTAAAATTGTCTTTATTAATAAGTGAGCACACGCACAAATAACATTGATTCATGAAAACGCTTGAAGTCGGTTAAAGCGGTATGAAAACTGCGGTCACAGGAATGTAAAGATAAAGAAAAAAACTCCCATATCGAGCGGGTGAAATCATGAATCATCAATTTTCGTTTAGTTTTAATGCTGCTTACGCAAAAGAAGCGTCGGTTTCTAACTAACGACTATTCTTGCTATTTTCCTGCCTTTTTTTTTGTTTGTTCGTTATGGTGAAACACCTTATTCCAAAATGGCCGCCATTTTAGTATTCTTTTGTTTGCATGCAAATTCGCCCTGATGGTCTCGCTTTCAAACGAAAAATTCAGAAGACTATTTAACCTTGAATGAGGCCACAAGTGCAATTAGCATGGAAACAAAAGAATACTAAAGTGGTGGCCATTTTGGAATAAGGTGCATGGTCTAGTGAAGACAGTAATTATATTTAGCAGGGCAAAATTCAAAACCCAGCTGAAACGGTAGGACCCTGTGGATGCGTTTGACGACTCCCCCTTTTCAGCAATGAGCCCGGTTAGCTCAATCGGTAGAGCATCCGGCTTTTAATCTGAGGGTCTTGGGTTCAAGACCCATATCGGGCGGATGAATTCAGACATCGTTTAATGCTGACTACGCAGAAGAAGTGTCGGTTTCTAACTAAAAAGAAAGAAAGTAATTATATTTAGGACGACAAAATTCAAAACACAGGTAAAACGGTAGGGCCCTGTGCATGCGGTTCACGACTCTTCTTCTTGGTCTCATGAAAATGGTCTCATGGAAAAAGAGTAATTATTATATAATAACAACTGTTCGCCGAATGGAGGCAGCCGACACTTCTTCGAATAGTTGATTTAGTATATATTGAAACAGTTAGATAATATAGCACGAAAAGATGATATTTCCTTTATTCCTGCATTACAAAATTTTCGGGCACAAATCCCACTCGTGTTGCTCGGAGGTGAATAGCAATGGCTTTTAGGAATTTGAGTAGCCAATCAGAGCGCACCTTCAACGCTATCCACTGTTTTAGCATATACTAACTATATTTATAGACCCTGTCGATGAAGTTTTCTGGACTCATGTTCATCTACCCTTTCAGTCCTTGTACGGGAACACAAGAGTCCAATAAATTGACACCGAGTTGTGTGGCAGAGCATTGCACTGGCATCGCAGAGGTCATCGGTTTGAATCCCGTTGAAGCCGCATCACATCACATCACATCACATCACGCATCATGAAGAACGCAAATGCTTGTACATCAGAGCAAAATGGGCCATTTCCGAGTTGCTGTTTGTCTCGGTTTCAAAGTGAGTCTTGGTGCTCAACTATTGTAAGGCAAATGAATTTGATTTGCATAAGAATACGCAACTCATTTCCATTTGAATGGTTGTGCACCAGGACTCGCTTTGAAACTGAGGCATGCAGCAACTCGGAAATGGGCTATTCAAAACACGACACAAACGGTAGTACCCTGTGGATGCAGTTCCCGGATACAAACATGAGCCCCGTTAGCTCAGTAGGCCTGAGAGCTAAAGGTCCTGTCACGTTCAAGTCCTATCAGCCTACAAGCCCCTGCCCCTCCCTCTACAAAGTCCTTCAGTGGTCACTTTGAATATTATGCTTCCTTTTAATATTCCGTGGCGCCTCGAGGCATTGAGCTTTTGCGCATATTAGTGGATTAAAATAGTCTTTATGCACCATCAAAAATTATTTGTTACTAAATGATCTCATTTGTTCTTACTATCAAACCTCATGCAAATGTTTGTTCAATAAACATACTAAAAAGGTTCCGTCAAAATTGTATTTTTTTTAATTAATGCAAAAAAGCATATTTTTGTACTCAGTACCATTAATTATTGGGATTGCAAATGTTTTAAAATTACTTTTAAAAATGTTGAAACAATTCTGACTCCCAATAATCAAACCCGCTTTTTCGGAGCTTACACTTGTCTTTATACGTCGCAATTTTCTATGTACCTCTGCCGAGTAGCAACATCTTTGACATTTCATCGACAAATGTCAACTAGCATGCAGTTATCTGCATGCAGTCATGTATTTTTAGTGAGATGGTAATTAAAAACAAGAACTTTAATTCAAATGAAAGCTACATGTCGTTTCGGTGACTTCTTTCTTCTGAGAAGAAATTAACAACAAAAACTTAAAACTCAACCAAAACTGTAGTTCTTTGCTTAAATTTCATAATGGCTATGGTTTATGAATCAAACTTTATTTTCGCGCTTCATTTTAAATGTATCTGTCCGCATTTTCACGCTTAAGTCCCCGTTTGATACAGCGGCGAACTTTACATTTCTTCATAAGCTTTTATCCGCGAAAGAACTTTTGGTTTAAGCACTAGCGGCTCAAGACTCACCAAGACTTCAGCGACAAATAATTATCTGAACTGAAGAAAAAATATATTTGATAATTTGCAGGTGTAAAACGACTTTCGAATTTTTTGAAAATGATTAATTGGTGAACCTTCTCAGTCATAACACTTTTTACTAACATCGCCTTTTAATTAAAATTTATTAACATCCCCTCCTGCAAAACATTAAAGCGCAGTTTACATCAACATTGTGCACCTGTTTGCTAATACCTAAAGGCTACTTTTCCTAAAATGTATTTCTCAAAGAGATTCAGGTGGGATAGTTATACTGGTTTTGCCCATTTTCCATATTGAGAGACCAGACTATAATTAGGCTGCAAAAAATATTGGATAACGCCATGGACAGGTGAATAACCAGTCAATCGTGACCTTGGTTCTTATCAAACAGCCGTGGTCGGAGGTTTAAAATGGAAGCAGCATTCAAGCTTTGTCGAGTACTTCTTCCAAAATACTACGAAAGGCTTAAAGACATAGAGGGATTGTATATCTCCTTGTGCGTTTTCAACGGGCTGTTATCTTTTACAGCCATAGTGGGAAATGTGGTGATCATTTTCGCGCTAAAGAGAGCATCGTCTATTCCGTCACCTGCGAGAATTCTAATGTTCTGCTTAGCAGTAACAGATCTCTGCATTGGGGTATTTGTTCACCCACTTTACATCGCTCTTATACTGAAAATTCAACAACAATTTTCCTGCGAAAACATCAGTGAAATTCTTCTGGTGTTTTTTTTACTTGGAGCTTTCTCAATATCTGTGTCATTAAATACGGTCATCTTTATTGGAGTGGACCGCTTGCTTGCCATACTTTTGCATTTGAGATATAAAGAGCTGATTACTCCAGGGCGTGTTAAGTTGGCCATGGCTTGTTCTTGGATATGGTGCATTACCATAATTTTCTTTTGCGTCTTTTATAACTTGGAGTTTGGAGAAATTGCTATGGTCTGTTTCGGTTACTGCGGTCTGCTTCTACTCACTATAGTTTATGGGAAAGTTTTTCTGGTTGCCCGTTATCACGCAGCAAACATTAACTGCCAAGCACAAACAACGATTCATCTCTCACGTCTTTCCAGTTTGGCCCAAAACAGAAACTTAGCCATCAAAACCTTCTATGTATATATCGTTTTCGTGCTGTGCAATTGCCCCTATTTTATTACCGAAACTGTTTTGATAAACTCAAACCCTGACATAAGGATTCAAACAGCGATTCACCTGACAACGATTCTGCTGATGTTGAACTCTTCGTTAAACCCTCTCATATTTGCTTGGAAACTGAAAGAAATTCGCTAAATCGTTAAAAACAACTTCAAAATGTTTACTTTCTTTAGACAAAGTGAAAATGATTCATAAAATTCATGACTGTTCCGGCACTCGGAATCAACGCGGATAATATGAATTCAACGTTCATTGTTAAATGTCAAAAGAGCTTTTTAGGTGAAGATGATGAGGAGTAGCTGAGGAAATTGAGCAGAGAAATTGATATGATTCCCTGATTTTACCTCACTAAATTACGCTAGTTTCCCATGCACGTGAACTTGCCCTTGTTTTCGAAAGGGAAGAAACGTCACAACTGTCTCATCAAAACTCTTCATCTATTCATTTCCAGACAAACAAGGCACAAAAATCAAATGTATCATTGCCCATAATGTCTACATGGATTTGTTGGGGGACAGTTTTTTAGAAGACTACAAACCACTCTGAAATCAGCATGGTCCCCTAAGGAAAGAGGGGAAAGGTAAAGAACAACTCCATCAACTGCATTCCAAACAGTTAACAATATGAAGAAGTACATTACCTTCTCGGTTGTGCACTTGCCAGCTTTCATTGACTCTGAAATTTATTAAA
>NC_090879.1:35480178-35495178 GCF_036669935.1 Montipora foliosa
GGAAGAGATAAACTCCACGTTTTCAAGATCTTCATAGAGGGAAGCAAAGTATCTCTGTTGTTAAGGAAAGGAGTCTACCTGCATGATTTTATACACTCCCTCGGAAAGAAGCCTTCTTCAGCCATCTTACAGAAAAAGATATCAGCATCAAACGTTATCGGCGAAAGAGAAACGATAAAAACGATTATCGGAGAGCACGTAGTTAAAGAGGTAATTACACCGACTTCAATACTGGAAGAAGAAATAAGCCTCCAGTGATCATGGCGAAACGATAGAAAACTTACCAAACGACGTCAATTTCAAACCTGGCCGAGTGACCAAACCACTGAAAGAAAAGAGTAAGAATAGCTGTTGGTTGGAAATGGAAACTTCTTCTGCGGATTGAGAAATGGGGCTTGAACCCATGAACCTCAGATTAAAAGTCCGCCCTTTAACCGAAGCTGTCTGATCGGAATGCACGATGAATGGCAACACTTTTTGCAGCCTATTGGCCAAGGCTTTGCTTAAAATCTTATAATCAGTCGTTAGTAGGGTGATCGGTCTCCAGTTCTTAAGCAAAGTTCTGTCCCCTTTTTTAAATAACAGGGTGATTATTCCCCGCCGCTGTGAGACCGTGAGACGTCCCGCCCGGATGGCATGGTTATAGACATGGGTGAGACTAATGCCAAACAAAGGCCAAAAATGTTTATAAAAATTGGCAGTCAGGCCATCAATTCCAGGCGAAATTACGGCGGCCTTTCGATGCTCCCTCAATTCGCCTTCACATAACGTAGTTTCCTCTTTAGTCAACCTAGGTATTGCATATAGACCCTGTCGATGAAGTTTTCTGGACTCATGTTCATCTACCCTTTCAGTCCTTGTACGGGAACACAAAAGCCCAATAAATTGACACCGAGTTATGTGGCAGAGCATTGCACTGGCATCGCAGAGGTCATGGGTTTGAATCCCGTTGAAGCCGCATCACATCACATCACATCACGCATCACGAAGAACGCAAATGCTTATACATCAGAGCAAAATGGGCCATTTCCGAGTTGCTGTTTGTCTCGGTTTCGAAGTGAGTCTTGGTGCTCAACTATTGTAAGGCAAATGAATTTGATTTGCATAAGAATACGCAACTCATTTCCATTTGAATGGTTGTGCACCAGGACTCGCTTTGAAACTGGGGCATGCAACAACTCGAAAATGGGCTATTCAAAACACGACACTAACGGTAGTACCCTGTGGATGCAGTTCCCGGATACAAACATGAGCCCCGTTAGCTCAGTAGGCCTGAGAGCTAAAGGTCCTGTCACGTTCAAGTCCTATCAGCCTACAAACCCCTGCCCCTCCCTCTACAAAGTCCTTCAGTGGTCACTTTGAATATTATGCTTCCTTTTAATATTCCGTGGCGCCTCGAGGCATTTAGCTTTTGCGCATATTAGTGGATTCAAATAGTCTTTGTGCACCATCAAAAATTATTTGTCACTAAATGATCTCATTTGTTCTTACTATCAAACCTCATGCAAATGTTTGTTCAATAAACATACTAAAAAGGTTCAGTCAAAATTGTATTTTTTTTAATTAATGCAAAAAAGCATATTTTTGTACTCAGTACGATTAATTGTTGAGATTGGAAATGCTTTACTTTTAAAAATGTTGAAACAATTCTGACTCCGAATAATTAAACCCGCTTTTTCGGAGCTTACACTTGTTTTTATACGTCGCAATTTTCTATGTACCTCTGCTGAGTAGCAACATCTTTGACATTTCATCGACAAATGTCAACTAAGTAAGTAAGATGGTAATTAAAAACAAGAACTTTAATTGAAATAAAAGCTACATGTCGTTTCGGTGACTTCTTTCTTCTGGGAAGAAATTAAAAACAAAAACTTAAAACTCAACCAAAACTGTAGATCTTTGTTTAAATTTTATAATGGCTATGGTTTATGAATCAAACTTTGTCCGCATTTTCACGCTTAAGCCTGTTTGATACAGCGTCTAACTTTACATTTCTTCATAAGCTTTTATCCGCGAAAGAACTTTTGGTTTAAGCACTAGCGGCTCAAGACTCACCAAGACTTCAGCGACAAATAATTATCTGAACTGAAGAAAAAAATATTTGATAATTTGCAGGTGTAAAACGACTTTCGAATTTTTTGAAAATGACTAATTGGTGAACCTTCTCAGTCATAACTCTTTTTACTAACATCGCCTTTTAATTAAAATTTATTAACATCCCCTCCTGCAAAACCTTAAAACGCAGTTTACATCAACATTGTGCATCTGTTTGCTAATACCTAAAGGCTACTTTTCCTAAAATGTATTTCTCAAAGAGATTCAGGTGGGATAATTATGCTAGTTTTGCCTATTTTCCATATTGAAAGACCAGGCTATAATTAGGCTGCAAAAAATATTGGATAACGCCATGGACAGGTGAATAACCAGTCAATTGTGACCTTGATTCTCATCAAAGAGCCCGAAGTCGGAGGTTTGAAATGGAAGTAGCATTCAAGCTTTGTCGAGTACTTCTTCCACAGTACTACAAAAGGCTTAAAGACATAGAGGGATTGTATATCTACCTGTGCGTTTTCAACGGGCTGTTATCTTTCACAGCGATAGTAGGAAATGTGGTGATCATTTTCGCGCTAAAGAGAGCATCGTCTATTCCGTCACCTGCGAGAATTCTAATGTTATGCTTAGCAGTAACAGATCTCTGCAATGGGGTATTTGTTCACCCACTTTACATCGCTCTTATACTGAAAATTCAACAACAATTTTCCTGTGAAAACATCAGTGAAATTCTTCTGGTGTTTTTTATACTTGGAACTTTTTCAATATCTGTGTCATTAAATACGGTCATCTTTATTGGAGTGGACCGCTTGCTTGCCATACTTTTGCATTTGAGATATAAAGAGCTGATTACTCCAGGGCGTGTTAAGTTGGCCATGGCTTGTTCTTGGATATTGTCCATTGCCATGATGTTCCTTTGCGTCTTTTATAAATTGGAGTTTGGAGAAATTGCTATGGTCTGTTTCGGTTACTGCGGTCTGCTTCTACTCACTATAGTTTATGGGAAAGTTTTTCTGGTTGCCCGTCATCACGCAGCAAACATTAACAGCCAAGCACAAAGCACGATTCATCTCTCACGTCTTTCCAGTTTGGCCCAAAACAGAAACTTAGCCATCAAAACCTTCTATGTATATATCGTTTTCGTGCTGTGCAATTGCCCCTATTTTATTACCGAAACTGTTTTGATAAACTCAGACCCTGACATAAGGATTCAAACAGCGATTCACCTGACAACGATTCTGCTGATGTTGAACTCTTCGTTAAACCCTCTGATATTTGGTTGGAAACTGAAAGAAATTCGCCAAATCGTTAAAAACAACTTCAAAATGTTTATTTTCTTTAGACAAAGTGAAAATGATTCATAAAATTCATGACTGTTCACTCGGAATCAACGCGGATAATATGAATTCAACGTTCATTGTTAAATGCCAACAGAGCTTTTTAGGTGAAGATGATGAGGAGTAGCTGAGGAAATTGAGCAGAGAAATTGATATGATTCCCTGATTTTACCTCACTAAATTACGCTAGTTTCCCATGCACGTGAACTTGCCCTTGTTTTCGAAAGGGAAGAAACGTCACAACTGTCTCATCAAAACCCTTCATCTATTCATTTCCAGACAAACAAGCCACAAAAATCAAATGTATCATTGCCCATAATGTCTACATGGATTTGTTGGGGGACAGTTTTTCGAAGACTACAAACCACTCTGAAATCAGCATGGTCCCCTAAGGAAAGAGGGGAAAGGTAAAGAACAACTCCATCAACTGCATTCCAAACAGTTAACAATATGAAGAAGTACATTACCTTCTCGGTTGTGCACTTGCCAGATTTTATTGACTCTGAAATTTATTAAACAATCTGTATCTGTATCTGGCAAAGGAGGGAGAGATAAACTCCACGTTTTCAACACCTACATAGAGGAAAGCAAAGTATCTCTGTTGTTAAGGAAAGGAGTCTACCTGCATGATTTTATACACTCCCTCGGCCATCTTACAGAAGAAGATATCAAACATTATCGGCGAAAGAGAAATGATAAAAAAGATTATCGGAGAGCACATAGTTAAAGAGGTAATTACACCGACTTCAATACTGAAAAAAGAAATAAGCCTCCAGTGATTATGGCGAAACTATAGAAAACCTACCAAACGACGTCAATTTCAAACCTGGCCGAGTGACCAAACCACTGAAAGAAAAAAGTAAGAATAGCTGTTGGTTGGAAATGGAAACTTCTTCTGCGGATTGAGCACTAAAACTATAAAGGGATTGGTGATTTAATTGTTTCGCCCGAAATGGGACTTGAACCCATGAACCTTAGATTAAAAGTCCGCCCTTTAACCGAAGCTGTCTGATCGGAATGTACGATGAATGGCAACACTTTTTGCAGCCTATTGGCCAAGGCTTTGCTTAAAATCTTATAATCAGTCGTTAGTAGGGTGATCGGTCTCCAGTTCTTAAGAAAAGTTCTGTCCCCTTTTTTAAATAACAGGGTGATTATTCCCCGCCGCTGCGAGACCGTGAGAGGTCCCGCCCGGAAAGCATGGTTATAGACATGGGTGAGACTAGTGCCAAACAAAGGCCAAAAATGTTTATAAAAATTGGTAGTCAGGCCATCAATTCCAGGCGATTTATCATTTTCAAGGAAAATTACGGCCTTTCGATGCTCCGTCAAATCGCCTTCACATAACGTACTTTCCTCTTCGGTCAACCTAGGTATTGCATCACATAGAAACTCGTTCTGTGCATTTTCGTCGCATGTATCAGCAGAGTGAAGATCTTTGTAGAAAGTGTGGATCTCCGATAATAGGCCCCTAGAGTCGGTCAAAGTATCCAGGTTGTCCTTTGTGAGCATTTTAATAGTTTGGTCCGCCCTTCGAGTTTTCTCTAAGGAGAAAAAGTAGCGTGTCCTTTTTTCACCCTCTTCAAGATACTGCGCCTTTACACGAATTTTAGTAGCTTCTAGTTCCTTACAGTCAAGTTCTTTGAGTTTTTCCTTCGCTAAGAGATACTTTTCTATATCATCTGTCGTACCATTTCGAGCCCGTCCGTGAAGATAACTTAATTGATTCTCTAGTTGAAAACGCTCGTGGCACTGCTCTTTGCGGCGAATTTTAGCTCTTTTGATTGCAATCACCCTAAACTCTTGCTTAGCACGATCCCACCATCTTAAAGGATCCAAAAAGTTATTAAGTCATTAAGTCCAATTGGCCCAAAAGTGTCCTTCAAGAGCTCATCATTAAAGTGCCAATATCTAGGACCACGCTGTACCCTATCGAAATCCAAAACTAGCACTATAGAATCATGATCTGAATGCCCGTAGGGCCTAATTTCCACAGAAGTAACAAACTGATCAAGGACCTTACTAACCAGGAAAAAATCGATGCGTTTCCGAACAAATGAGTCGCCAGAACCAACCTTCCCTGTCCATGTATAATCTCCCCCACATCTATGTCTCTCCCTCCACATGTCCCTTAAAGCTTGCCTAGCAGATATCGTTTTTAAAACACCCGCGGCAAATTGACGAGCATCTAAATCTCCCCCTTGCTTGTTCAAACGTATATCCACAACACAGTAAAAATCTCCGCCAACGATATTAGCATAAACACTCGATAAGAAACCCTCCAAATCCGTAAAGAAAATTCGCCTCTGGAGATCGGTCGAAGGCTTATGAGCGAGTACAATATTAATCGTTTGATCATCTATATCCAGCAAAACATTCAAAATACGACCATCATTATCACTCTGAGTTTGCCTCACATTGTACTCCATGCTAGAACTAATCAAAACCACAACACCTCGAGATAAATTGGTTCCATGGCTAACAAAGACCTCACCGTCCCAATCACGCTTAATTTCCATTTCAAGCTCAGCAGTCCAAGGGGTCTCTTGTAAACAAATTATGTCGAAACGGGCTCTTCGAAAAATATTGAAAGCAGTCTGCCATCTATCAGAGGAACCCTTGCATTTAAACTAACTTAAGTTGCCATCAGGACCAAAATGGAAAACCTGCATTGGGTACGCTGTTAAGAAGCCGATTGTTTTTTAGCATTTCTTTTGTCCCTATTTTTCGCAATTTCAATGTTTGGAACAGGATGATATTTTGAGCGACGGCTTGGTGTCAGAGTCCGATTCCGTTGGACATGACTGTTTTCGACCATGTTCCTCTTGTATATCCATTTTCATTTCACTATTATCATCTCTAGTCGTTCTTACTTATTTTGGGATCAGCCTCAGTGACAGACAGCTTCAAATCATTAGTTTTCGGATCAGCCTCAGTAACCGACACCTTCTCATTAACTGAGGCAGACGCATCTTCTGTGGAAACTTCGTGAGATAGTTCCTTATCCTTTTGACTACAAACTTATGACATATGGCTTTTTTGGTTACAAATTCGACATTCAATCTGAGGGCAGCGTTTCCTTGTATGCATACATTTATTACAAACAGGTTGCTGATTGTTATGGATTATGCGGCACCACTCTCCACTGGTTTTAAGAGAGTACGGAATAGATTTCGCTGTTATAACCATCTTAACCAACCGATTACCATTTTCAATTCCCGAAAGATCGTGATGGGCCTTATACTTTAATCTAATAACATCACTCTTAATCTCACCGTATTGTGATAATGACTCCACGACGACCTCATCCAAAACATACGAACGAAGCCCCAAAATGCTGACATTAGTAAAACAACCATGCGGGGGATGAACACCAACATGAACATCTTCAAAATCAATCCCTTCGTCAATAAGTACATCAGCTCCTTCCTTGGAATCCAGCTCTACAAGATACTCGTTATTCCCCAGATCTTGGAAAACAGTAATAGAAGAAGAAGTATGTTCTTCAATCGAAGTCTTCAGTAAACCAACATTAATCTTGCACGGCAACTTAAAAGTGACGCTCAGACCTTTCCGGACTCTTTCAGTTGACGACCTTTCGACGACCACTTCGCTAAAAAAAACTGACAAAGACTAAACGAAAATGTCCTTAGAAACTAGCATTAAAAAACCCATGACCCTCAGGTTAAAAGTCTGATGCTCTACCGACTGAGCTAACCGGGCTCATATTCACTTCCTGGGAGAGACACAGGATCGTACCGTTTTAGCTGTCTTCTGAATTTTGTCCACCCTAATATATTATTTCCTTTTCTTCAGTAGACCATTTTTACCACAACGAAGAAAAACATGAAAGAAAAGAGTTAAAATTAGAAATGGAAATTTCTTCTGGGTAACCAGCATTAAAACTAAACAAAGATTGCCGATGATTTTATTTATTCGCCCGATATGGGACTTGAACCCATGACCCTCAGATTAAAAGTCTGATGCTCTGCCGACTGAGCTAACCGGGCTTATATCTACTTCTCAGAAGAGACACAGGTTCCTACCGGTTTAGCCGTGTTTTGAATTTTGTCCAGCTTAGTATTTTTTTCCTTTTCTTCATTTTACCATTTTTACCATAACGAAGAAAAACATGAAAGAATACAGTAAAAATAGCTGTTAGTTAGAAATGGCAATTTCTTCTGCGTAACCAGCATTAAAACTAAACAAAGATTGCCGATGATTTTATTAATTCGCCCGATATGGGACTTGAACCCATGACCCTCAAATTAAAAGCTTGATGCTGTACCGACTGAGCTAACCGGGCTCACATTTGCTTCCCGTAGGAGACACAGGGTCCTACCGTTTTAGCTGTGTTTTGAATTTTGTCCAACTAAATACGTTTGCAAAAACGTAACCAATCCTTGAACTTGTAATTGTTTTATTTACTTTCTTTCAATAAACTATTTTTACCTCAACGAACAAAAACATGAGAGAAAAGAGTAAGAATAGCTGTTAGTTAGAAGTGGAAAATTTACGGTTTAATCATTTTAAAAGATTCGCCCGATATGGGACTTGAACCCATGACCCTCAGATTAAAAGTCTGATGCTCTACCGACTGAGCTAACCGGGCTCATATCTACTTCGAATTTTGTCAAACTAAATATATTATTTACTTTCTTTCAATAAACCATTTTTACCTCAACGAATAAAACATTAAAGAAAAGGGTAACAATAGCTGTTAGTTAGAAATGGAACTTCCTAGGCGTTACCAGCACTAAAACTAAACAAAAATGTACGATTTAATAGAATCGCCCAATATGGGACTTGAACCCATGACCCTCAGATTAAAAGTCTGATGCTCTACCGACTGAGCTAACCGGGCTCATGTCTACTTCCCAGAAGAGACACAGGATCCTACCGTTTTAACTGTGTTTTGAATTTTGTCCAACTACTTATATCATTTACTGTTTTTCCGTAGACCATTTTTGAATGTTTTACTTGCAGAGGAGATAGCTTCCGGTGGCACACAATCACTGTCCAGCCTATGATGAGTTGCTGACTTGTATATGCCACACCTCGCAACAGTAAGATCCCAGTTGATCAAAGACACAGCTCTTTCACTGACAGGATCACCCCTTGAAGGCACCTTTCCTTACATCTTAATAGCTGGAGAAAGCCAGGATAAACTGATCTACATATCCCCAAAAGGTATTCACAGCTCTACATTCAAGCAATGACAAGCGATGACAATTGGGCGTGTCTAATATTCCCATCCTATTTAGAGAGAGGGCTGTAGGAAGCACCCGATGAGTAATCTTCCAATTGGTGTCCCCCTGTTTATTGCTTCCTAACGGTGAGTATAGGGTCTTCCACTGCTTGGAGGAGAAGACTGGCTCAGGTTGAAGAGAGGCTTTCCATCGATCTATTGCCGGAACAAATGGCTTTTTCCGATCATGTAATTGGCCATAAAAATGACGCGTCTTGCAAGATAAGATATCAGTCAGAGCTTGACCTGCGCCTGCAGTGCGGATCGCAAAACAATGCTGTTGGATCTCGGATAGGATCTTATTAAACTCTCGGGAAGTTCTGTCTAAAGTGCGACCATCATTCCCTATCTGGCCAGCCAAGATCTCTTGAATAGCTCTGACAGGTAAAAAACCAGGAACTACCTCGTAACAAATAATGCTTATCTTTAATTAATAACCCCTGCTGCAATCCAGTCCTTGAAAAATAGTAGCTCATCATGAAGAGATGTGTGGTTCATTTAGGATGTCCGTGGCAATGGTTGGTACGTTTGCGCGAAGACGACATGGCTCATGTTTAATCCAAGTGGACAAAATTTTCTTGTGAAGAGCTGGAATGTTACTGTCAATGCGTTGGAGAGGGTACTGAAGTACTAGGGATAGCTTGCCAAGTTTCATATCTGGGATACGTAAACAGTAGGCCGTAAAGCTCTTCCATTGGGCGTCCCCACCCGACAATAACCTTCTTAAAGTGTTCAACCTAAAGGCTTGGACCTTAGTTTCAAGGCGTGGAATGTTAAAACTCCCTTCCTTCAGAGAGAGAGCCAGTATGTCCCGATTGACGAGAGGATGCCGGTTGCTCCCAAAAAAACTGTACACTGATTGCTCTATTTGCGTGATAACCCAAGATGGAACAGACAGCGAGGTAACATTATACCACAAAGTTGATGTTAAGAAACTGTTGATAATCAAGGCCTTGCCTTTATAACTAAGATCTCTTTGACGCCAGGCTGCTATGATGTTATTGATTTTGGAAATCTTGGCATTCCAGTTTAAAAGAGAGCAGTCCACATTGCCAAAGAATTGACCAAGAATTTTCTTCCGGGATGTAGTCATTATACCAGGCAAAATCATACAGCTGATCAGTTCGATTAGAAAAATCACCGCTACACAAGCCCTTACATTTACTTTTATTGATTTTAGCCCCGGAGTTCATACCGGTCGAAAACGCGAAAGGTTTCAGCTGTTGACTGCTCATCCGTGAGTAAGAGGGTCGTGTCATCAGCGAACTGGGATAGCTTAACTTCGTTTTCGGACCCAGGAGGTTTAACATCATGGATTCCTGGATTTGAGCAGTTAGAACATATAGAGGTATAGATAATGGACAGCCTTGCTTTAATCCTCTTTCCAAATGGACAAAGACAGTTCGCCAGCCGTTAACCTTGACGGAACTTGACACAGAATTATATAGAACTTGGATCCACTGGATAAAGGACTGAAGGGCCAAAGCCAAAGCGCTTAAGGCACTCGAACAGGAAATCATGCGATACTCTGTCGAAGGCCTTCATCTGGTCAACACTTACAACAGTAAGTGGCACAGAGTTCATGTTGGCATACACAATTACATCGTGTAATAATCGAGCATTGTCATTGATTGTTCTCCCCCTAATGGGGGTAGTTTGGTCTGAGTGAATGATGCGTGGCAACACCTCATGTAGCCTATTTGCAAGCGTTTTAGATAGAATCTTATAATTGGTCGTAGAAGAGTGATGGGTCTCCAGTTTTTCAGCTGAGTACGGTCACCCTTCTTGAATAATAAAGAAGTTACTTCCGCATTTTCAAAACACAACCTTCGTTATCTCTCCGAATTTGCTTCTCATGGTAATCCAGGCGCGAAGCAATCAGAATGGCTACACCTCGGGAAGAGTTCGTCCCACGGGCAAAAAAAGCATCACTCTTCCACTCACGTTTTATTTGCATATCCAAGTCAACCGTCCACTGTGTTTCCTGCAGAAAAATAATGTCAGATCTGTTCCTCTTAAATAAAGAAAAAGCCAGGTTTCGTTTGTCCGAACAGCGAAGGCCATTGCAATTAATACTAGCCAGAATGGTCATCAATAGAATCAGGGAGAAAAAGAATAAATGCGAATTTTCCATGAACGAGACCTCGCTGGAAAATAAACATTATGGAAAACTATCGGTAGCGGCCTTTTTAGCAGCTGATGTAGAAGCATTTTTATCTCTTTGCTTACCAGCACCAAATTTGGAACAGGGTGGATTCTTGCCCGTCGATGCTGAGTTTTTCCGTCCGAATCAGAGTCCGAAATATGCCTTTTACATCCCCGAACCGCACGCTCCGTGACCATAGCCTCCGATGTTTCAACCGTGTCCTTAACCGTTCCATTGCTCTCTTGTTGCACAATTTTAGTTTCCAGGCGAGGGATAATAAAACGTCCTAAAACCGCCTTCACTGAGAGGGAGAGCTTCTGGGAGGGGGGTGGGTGGGGCTGGAGTCCTTTGTTGTGGTCCTGCCACTTCGTTAGTTTTTGGTCTTCTGTCTTCTCTTTTCGTCATGGGTTTTTCTCTCCTATTTGGTTTAATTGTGGCACTTTCTGTTATTTCTGTTAATATTAATGATTTGAGAGATGGGGAAAAGCGTCTTGGTTTTCTCCAGTGGTTGTCCCATCTCTCTCTTTCGGTAGTTTGTCTAGAGGAGACCTACGCCGTCTCTGCTGATGATCTTGATTTTCACGTTTTAGTTTTCTGTGTGCTGGATCTTTTGGTAGTAACCATTTTCGTGGTGTGGTTGTTTTGTATCGTTCGGTTTTGAATTGTCGGTCTGTTGTTTGTGAGTTCGATGGTCGTTTCGTTTGGTTGAGTTTGGTTTTCGTGTTTCTGTTTTTCTTGTTGCTTCTGTCTATGCTCCTAATCGTAACCCTGATCACGCGACGAGTTTTTGGTTCGCTGTGTTGACTCTGTTGATCCTCTTTTTCTACTCTCATGTGCGGCAATTTCAACACGGCCTTTAACCGTGTGTTGGATCCCCGCGCGGTTCTTGTCCTTTCAAGAATATTTTGTTCTCAAGAAGAAATACAAAAACTAGTAAAAAAAGACGTATAAAAGATATAAAAATCAACTTTTAAATGAAATTAATACCTTGAATTCCAACCAAAGCGAAGATTTCTAGAAACTAATAAACAAAATTCGAAAACGTGAGACGATTGACGAAAGTTCTTATATTCCACCAGAAGATTGGATACCCTTTATATGACGCAGAAGAAAACCCAAGAATCACACACAGTTGTCAATCCCTCAAACAATCTTGACGAAACGACTCCGTTGGATGAAATTTTAAATGGCCGATCACCGTGAAAGAAATTCATGATCAAATTTCTGAACTCAAAAATAAAAAAACACCTGGTACAAACACTCTTCTAAATAAAATGATCAAACACGGACGGTATCATCTCATGCCTTCTCTAGAAAGAATAATCAACCGGCACCTTCCCAAGTGGGGAGGGGGTGACAGGGGGGGTCAAAACCTCCCGCTTCCCGTACTTTGCTCTCCCACTTTCCGTACCTTTATCTCCCGGCTCCCGCCCTTTTCAGTCCTGCTCCCGTCCAATTTCGTTCCCACGGTCTCCATTGCCTTGTCGACAAAGAGAGCCTGGGAACAAGGTTGGCTCCAGTCCCCTACAAATTGGACGGTCTAAATTGTTCCAACTTGCAGTTCTGAATTGTCTCGTGTTCTGATAAATACGTGTTTCCTGGGGTAGATCCCTGTTTTTACAAAAATGGGGTCCGATTAAAGGTGCCGCCGAAGGTGGCGCCCCTGTTGGCGACCACGGGGAAATTTTGGAATTTTTAGTCCTCGGAAACGCGATTTCCGGCATTCCGAGGCAAAGTCAGCTTTTTTTAATGTCTCATTTTTCAAAGTTTTAATTCCAGTATTTTTGCACTGAAATATAACAACACTGCGCAAAAAAGGTAGAAAGTTATGTACTTCGGATCAAATTTTCATTTATAAAACTATGATAAAAGTATACTGCAGTTGAACATTCTTCAATTTTGTGTTTCATCAAAGATGGGATCCACAAGAAGCATTATTCGGGGGTATGTTTCCGCAAAACGATGAACCATAGCATCGTCGTTGACGGGCTTTTCGTAGTGAACGTCTTCAGAGCCAAGCCCGGCAATCTTTTCGTTGCCATAGTGGTGCCCATATATCCTTTGACAAGCTTCAATGGTACTGTTTGCCGCGCCGGGCTCATTGTCGTCTTAAATGACGGCCTGGTGAAAAAAGCACTCCATTCACAAAGAACCAAAATATTCAAATACTCATTTGTTTGTTAATCAGAAAACGTTTTAGCTACATTCAACATCAGAGAATTACCTTTCTTATTTGATGCACTTGTATGTATTCATATTTTTACAAGTTTCAGTTTGACGTTAGGTGTGATCTGTTTTTCAGCCCAAGGGCGATTTTTGTTTGCTTGATTGCTCAGAAGACGCTGATGCAAGTCAGATATCATTGGGTTCTTGTTTTTTTTTAAAGCATTGTAATGCATTAACAAATGACAACAAGTAGCGTTTTGCATTCTCCCCCGCTTCCCGCCCTAGCTCTTAGAACTCCCGCATCCTGCCCTTTCCTCTCCCGCTTCCCGTAGCCCTCCCACCCCTATTCTCCGGCGCCCCTGTCCCCCTCCACTCCCAACTGATTGGAACATAGGTTTCATAAGACCAATATACAAAAAGAAAGATGACAAGAAATGCTCAGCCAATTACAGAAACCGATTAAATAAGTTTACTGAGCAACACAATATTTAAAATCCAGAACAGTTTGGGTTCAGACCAAACGCTAGAACCACGGATAGTTTATTTATTCTACCCCAACTAACCCATAAATACACGGTAGGACCCTGTGTCTCTTCCGGTGAGCAGATATGAGCCAGGTTAGCTCACTCGGTAGATTATCAGACTTTTTATCTGATGGTCACGGGTTTTAAGTCCCATATCGGACGTGTTGACTGTTTCGGATCTAACCGCAACGAATCGAAAGCACCAAAACCCCTTTGCTTCATTTTATACGACACAACCACTCATGTCTTTGAAATACACGTTGATTCAAACAAAATGTAACAAAACGAAATCTTAACACCTAAATGCATCACAATGTCTTCGAACGTCTTTTGTAGCCGAACAGATAATCAGGACTAACTCGGAAACAAAAATCAGTTAAATAAGAGTTCCATAAATGCTCTATTCTGGGTTAAGCCTAAAGCATCCCAGAACATAATCGTCATATCTAGATGGCACTTCCTAACTCTAAAAGGACGTAAGGAAGGAGTAGAATCAGTCTGCGCCAAAGTAGGATCTGCCTGTTTACACTCTGGTGGGTTAACCTTCTCGTATGGTCTGTTGCTCGTGTCTGCTGGTACTTTTAACGCTTGACTTTGCGGGTTAGCTGCCAGATCTCTGTCTCCAATGGCATCTGATGATTCAGTCTTGTGTTTAAGATCCTCACGCTCCAGATACCTTTAGACATGGGTTACATTTTGTCGGTACTGTACACAATCAGCCTCAACTAGAACACTGTTTCCATTTTTATGGACAACTGTAAAAGGTACTTGTTTGAATGGTGTTGACAACTTATTGTCTCTCTCCTGCTCTAGTAACATTTTGTCACCTTTTTAATGTCATTTTCGCATGAATTTCTTTTGCAATTCGCATACATCTTCCCTTTCTGCTTTCTCTCAATGTCGCAGTCTTTGACTTCATCTTCACAGATAAACTCCTGAAGCTGTGGTATCTTGGTTCTAATCTTCCGGCCAAATAACCATTCTACAGGACTAACTCCTGTTGTTGAATGCGATGTACTGCGATAAATCACCAAGAAATCATCCATCTGCGATCTCCAATCACCGCCCTCTGCTTGAGCAATACATACGCGTTTCAGAATAGTGCGGTTCTGCCTTTCAATTTCATCATTGGCCTGTGTTCATAAGGGTGTGGTTTGTCTATGTTCAATACCGTTTTTGTCAAGATACACTTTTACGTGATCACTGATAAACTGCGGTCCATTGTCTGTTCTTAAGGAACAAGGAAGGCCACGAGTGACAAAAACCTTGGACATTAGTGACACAATCTTCTCAACGGTTATTGACTTGGAAAATTTCATCTCAAAGAATCTGCTACAGGTAGTAGTCAACTACAACAAAAATGTAATAGCTAGAAGGCAGTGGGCCCAGCAGGTCAGCGGCTAGATGTTGCCAGCGGGCTGAAGAAAACTCTGTACGTGTCATGGGTTGTGAGACTAGCTGACAGCCATGGCAAGTCTTACATATTGTCTCTGTGTCCTTGTCAATTCCCGGCCACCACACTTTACT
>NC_090879.1:35507678-35510178 GCF_036669935.1 Montipora foliosa
ATTTCTGTATCCGGAGCTTGGCGCGGGCTGCATGACGGTTTCGGATAGTTCAAAGTCAAACCCGTGTCCAGCTCCTCCGCGTACTTGCATGCCTCCTTAACCAACGAAGTGAATCCCTTCTCACTCGCCCTCTCTTCAAACTTCTGAACTAACCTCATGGTAGGA
Source organism: Montipora foliosa (assembly GCF_036669935.1). Classification (NCBI taxonomy): domain Eukaryota; kingdom Metazoa; phylum Cnidaria; class Anthozoa; order Scleractinia; family Acroporidae; genus Montipora; species Montipora foliosa. The sequence continues at coordinate 35,507,844 of NC_090879.1, forward strand.
TCTGTATTCTCATACAGCTTAATTGCAGATTTGATTTTTGTTAGCTTGTATTCTTGCTCAATTGCGCGTAGGCCACGCCCACCCTTGTCCCTGGGTAGATACAACATAGCCGTCGAACTTAGCGGATGCTTCCCTCCGTTCTCACATATTATCTTTCTCGCCTCTCTGTCGATCACTCTAAGCTCTGTAATAGGCCAATGCTGAGTCCACATCAAATAGGAGAGGACTGGAAGAGCAAACTGGTTACTTGCAGTCACACGGTTGGAATCAGACAGGGGGCTACTCCAATTAATGACAACCTTTGCAGGTACACCTTTGCCGCACATTCCAATGCCAGCTTCTCATCCTGCATCACAGTCTCTCTCACCCCTAGAAACTTGTAAGTAGAACTCGCGTCCAAGCTTTCCACGACCCCCTCGTGACCTAACCTCACACCTGCTGCATCATGCACTTGAGCCCCTTTCCTCACATGAATCACATTGCACTTCTTAGGATTCCATGTTAGTCCAATGTCCTCCATGGCGGCACTGGTAGATTTTAAAACTCTGTTGAGCTTAGGTTCAGAGGACGCAAAAACTTTCTGATCATCAATATACATTAAATAGGATACCTTGGCACTTATAGGCTTAGACAACTTATATCCCTCAGTAGCTTCCAGTGACCAGGCTATTGGATTTAAACATAGCGTAAAGAGGCGCGGACAGAGTGAGTCTCCCTGCGGCAATCCTCTGTTAAATCGAATACAACGAGAGGTTTCGGGACCACGTTTGGTGGTAGTAACAATCCTGGTATTCCAGCTTGCAACTAAGAATCTCATGACTCTACAAAGCCAGGAAGGAAAGCGGTGAACTTCCATAATTTCAAGCAGCCAGCTGTGATCCACCGAGTCGTAGGCCTTCTTTACATCTACCCAAGCCATGCTTACGTTTCGTTTTCCTCTGTGACAATCTAACGTCACCATTCTGTCAATCATAAGATTGTCTGACGTCCCACTGCAGCCCAATCTGGCTCCCCTTTGTCCACTCTCCATCAGGTCGAATTCTCTCAAATGATTGTCCATTGGTGTCTGAAGGCACGACGTGAACCATTTGTAGATGTTATTTAGGCACGTTATTGGTCGCTGATTCTCGCTGCTGAATTCACCTGGTTTAGGGATGAGTCGCGTTTTTCCCTCAGAAAACCAAGTGGGATATTCCTCGGTGCTTTCAGAGATGGCAACGAAGGCTTTAGTGATCCCCTCATGCAGCACATGCATGCGCTTCCACCAATAGTTAACAAGGCGGTCAGGCCCTGGGGCGCTCCAGTTTCTTTTCTTGAGTAAACACTTGACCGCTTCAGAGCACTCTAACCTCCAGGACCCCTCCGAAGGCACTGGAACCTTCCTAGCAATTGCTTCCTTGATCTTACTCAGCCATTCTGCTTCCTTGTTCCCAGTCCCTCTCGTCTCCCATAACTCTATCCAGAAATTGCTTGCATCCTCAATGTTCTCAAATCTCTCTTCACTATCACACCCAGAGCGATTGCTAGAGGTACTCTGATATTTAGGTCGCTCCTCGTCTTCACTGCACAGCGCCCTGAAATGTGCGTAAACTTTCCTTGTATCTTGATTGAACTGCCGGTTAATCGATCTTGCTTCATGAAGCTTTTTTCCTCTGGTATATCCAGCTTTTAGTTTACGTAACTGTGACTTTTTCTTTTCCATATAATTAATCAGTTCAGAAGAAGAGATCTTTTTACATTCTTCCATCAAAATAGTCCTGTTTTTTCTTCCTTTCTTGGTGATCTTTCTGTTTTCCCTGATTCGCTCTAACTCAGCTTTTGCAATCGATATTCTTTTTCTCAGCTCCGTCACTTCCTTTTCAAATTCTCTCTTATATTTGTCACTATGCCTTTTTCCACTGTCAGTCCGCATGTTATGTTCTTTTCTCCAACCCTTAATGAGCAGAAACGCTATGACAGCTGAGTATAATGCGCAATTAGCAACCCATAGATATCCGAAAGGGTTTTCCACAGGGAGGACTGTGTTTTGACTCATTATTTCGCCAACAGTCTTGTTGATTATATTGATTTCATTCCCAGAGGGCTTTTCTTTTATTCTGGTGTCAAACCCACGGCTGGTGTAATCGCCTGGTTGAAGATTCACCGATGCGAATAATCGTAACGCCTTTCCCAATAGATCGTCTTTGTCCTCGGTAAGAGTATTAACTGGTCCCACTGGAATTACAGTCTGATCCTGTGTACTATGCAGATTCGACTCTTGCTCCTGTTTATTAGCATTTCGCGCTGACTGGCACTTACCAGCGCGCTGTTCTGATTCTCCATTATTGCTGTCTAT
>NC_090879.1:35517678-35527678 GCF_036669935.1 Montipora foliosa
CCACGAACGCACGTCATAATAGTTGGATAGTGTTCAAGTAATTTTTGAAGCTTGCGTTTTATCCCTGTAATTCAGTTTCTAACTGCAATGATCATTAAATAAACAGTTATTATTATTATTAATACTGGTTCTTGGCATAGTTAATCTAGGGACTGGTTATGAAACCCTGGGAATTTCAAAAGCAGGAACAATACAGTCGCAATTAGATGTTGAACCGACCGTGACCCTGCACAATCTTTTGTTTTTTGTTCGCAAGTTCATTTCAAATAAATTAGTCGAAGCTTTTGATTGGTTATCCTGCCGAAAAAGCGTGTTTTTGTCGGGTTTTGTGCAGGGTCAAGGCCAAAAAAGCGAACAAAAACATGAAACAAAGAAACTTGTCGAGTTTCATAATCAGCTACATCTATGAACTATGTTCTTGGCACTCTTACGGCTCTACATGAAATCCTAGTAGAAGAAAGGACTAATTCACACGACGTAATACGTTTGGTTAAGCAACAATACTTCCGATTCGTATCAGGCAAGTAAGTGATCTACTTATCAACTTACAATTCGACGGGTCATGTTAACTAAGGGTCACGCTTCGATAACAGAGTCACCATTAAGTGTCATCGCAGGAAAATCGAGAGCTGCTTTTTCAACTCCAAAGCACCTTGACTATGCCCAGGGATGGAAAATGAACTAATGACCCCCAGCTTAATGCTCTATTGACTACTGAGCTGACCGTGCTCATGTCTCATGTCAGAGCCCTAACAGGCCTTGAGTAGTAAACTTAAAATCCGAGGAAGTCAAAAAAAAAAAAGTGGTGCATTTATATAGCGCCTTTATCACAAACGTCTCAAAGGCGCTTTACAATGAGTCGAGGCGGACGGCAGTATTGGATGGATTTACAGATAACTGTGCAAGTCATCGCAGCCTTGCTCGTCATCAAAGCATGCTGACTATGTTGTTGGAGGTCAGCTATTTGCCTTATTTGTCTTGACAACAAAATGAAACACGATAATGCATAAAGTTGAGTGTGTTATGATCGATTTAAGTCAGTTTGCTTAGCTGGAGGCCGTATAATCAGAGGAGTCCATTTTTGCTTCAGTCCATCGACTGCCCTGACTTATTCACGACACAAAATGTCTGATAGAGTTTATTCCTTGCTTTTCGTTACTGTCATGAGCTCTTTGGTTTTTGCTGTCAGTGAAAGTCCATTGGAAGGTAAGTGTCTCTCACATCTCAATGAGTTATGTGCCGTCGTTGCCATGCAATTGGCCTGGATGTAAGCTTTTACTCCTGTTCGCAAACTTCTTCACAGCCTACGACTTGCTGGTATTTTTTAAGTTTTATGCAATTTTGTCCAATGGCAACCGGCAATGTTTAATTAAAGGAACTGTTTTGTGATTATAGTCATCAACACTTGAACATTGCTCACGGCTTTCCATTCAGCTTATTGAAGACTGATCTACTGAAGCACTTGACTTGAGCCTTTCTGCCGGCTGATATCCAATTTCCAGTTCTCAATCAGTGCAGCGAGCCTCTTCGTAGATCCGAACATAATAAACGGAAAAAGTTTTTTTTTTTTGTCAGTCTATGCATGTTTTATGATTGTACCCTCAATTACATCCAGTTACAAGCAAATAGCAAATATTTCAAAGTTGCGGAAAACGTATGTCAATAGTGTCAATAATGTCATTACCCAATGCCTCTTATATGTCTAAAAGCTGACGTTTGGAGCGTTAGCCCTTCGTCAGAGCGAATCCATTCAGATTCGCTCTGACGAGGGGCTAACGCTCGAAACGTCAGCTTTTAGAATCTCTGTACGGTGGCCAATTTACATTATCAACTCCGTTCATAAAACCAAATTTTTGTATACCTCTTATATGTCAATTGTCATTTAATAATTAATCATCGCCATACCTTTCAAAACAATTTCAGGAAATTAACGCATACCTTTGTAAAATATAAAATTTCCGAGGAACCACACACTCGGTCATCTTTTGTGTACCACATCATCATGACCAAATATCTCAGTGTTAGTGCGAACCGTGAGTAAGCCGCGTTGTCTATATAACAGCAATAATAAAAGCAAGGTGACACACGCTAACACCAACCCAGTATGGCCAACACATCACGCATGCGCACAACCATTTCACCCGGTCAATTAGCAGCCATGGACAGCTGTTTCGGCCTTTTGGGCCTAATCAGCGTGTGTCACCTTGCTTTTATTGTTGTTTTTTATTTACGTGACACACCGATCTCTTAATGTGATCCACCTTCTCACACGCTTACTGTGGGAGAACAGTTTTGCTGTTCACAACCCATCTTACCACATGTTTGGCATGTGAAGCTGCCATTTAAAGGGGCGGACCCAATCAAAGTGAAAAGTCATCCTCGGTCTCGCAAAGGAGAATGAACTCGGCGAGTTTTATTTGCCAGAAAAAGGCTGCACAATTTGCAAAATATCCAAGCAGATTATTTGAACAGCAAATATAATTACGCTTCGTAGACACCAAAGGGCGAAACAGCTGGTGTCTTCTCTGATCTGCAAGAGCCTTTTCACAGTTCCAACTTGCAGTGACTGCCTCAGTAATTAATGCTGATGGTGATTTCGCGATCCTCTTTGGAAAATCCTCAACCATCTCGGAAATTTGGCTGGGTTTTGAGTCAAACCCAGCAAGAGGAGATTATTCAAGTTTGTTTTTTCATGTATTTCTTTCCTTAACTTTATCACGCAGAGGCTCTTAAGATTCCGCCTTCGAAAGTAACAGCCGAGAAGATTACGAAGTATTTTCTTCGTCGTCAAGAAGGCATTGTGAACTCATCAAGAATCAAGCGCCAGTCTTCTGCAGCGGACAATCGAACCAACAATGTTATCTATGTCATCGACTCTTCAAACTCCATACGGCAACAAAATTTTCAAAAAGGGCTCCGAGCGTTAGTTTACCTCACGGAGAGAGCAAATCCCCGAACTCTGTATGCGGTCGTCAATTTTGCTACAACAGCAACAATTCTTACCCCTTCTTTCATATCTATGAATGAAACTATTGCCCTTCTCCCTGCTGTGCGCCGCAAGGCTGGTCTTACGAATACCCAGGAGGCACTGCAGGTGTGCAAGGACAAGTTATTTGATAATGCACGGTAGGTAACTACTTTGTTTGTGTTTTTTGTGGCATCTTGCAATTACTGGTTCGCAATTTATCAATTTTAATTGGCAGGTCGAGACCAGTCCCGCTTTCAGAGACAAGCTCTTTACTGAATTTCGTTTCTCTGCACTGCAATGAGGTTTTGTCAAATATTAATACATTATTTCAGCTAGGTTTAAAATTTAGTATTGGATATTTTCAGATGAAATGCCTCGTTTTGTTAAGCTGGCGCTATGATGATGACAGTGACGTAAACGACAGATTCTCCTGGGGACTCACCACAGGAGCCCAGACTCGGAGGGAAAAAATTGGAAGGATTTGTATGGGAGTCTCGATAACAAACTCATAAAGACATTTACACGCAAAAGTTGTCGATAAAAAAAGGCGTACTTTATTGTCCTAGTGACTTTCTCGCTTCTTGTGTGGTTATTTACCTGATTGAATGCGATTTAAGCGACGTCTCAACTTCCCGGGTTGTCACTCGTACATGTATATAGGAAAGGCTGGAGATTAAGTTCTAGCTTACCTCGCATCTCACCGATAAAATCACACTTCTCTGGCATCAGTCACGCTCAAACTTCGGCGATGGCCACACTGATAAATTTATTTTTCTTTGACAAAGTTTCAAGGTCCAGCGAGTATCCATTGCTGATAAACAGCGATGAATATTCAAAATTTCAAAATCCTTTTTAGGCTCGCTTACAACGAATTTTAACACACAACCTCGTTCCCAGGGTCTCCATTGTGACCCTGGGAACGAGGTTGATTTGGACACAGCTGGTCAACCGTTCACTTGAGCCTCGATATGGTGAGAGCACATTAGTGAACGGTTGACCAGCTGTGTCCAAATTCGTTGTAGGCGAGCCTCGCATGATTTTGAAATTTTGGATATTCATCGCTGTTTCTCAGCAATGGATACTCGCTGGACTTTGAAACTTGTTCAAAGAGGAGTAAATTTATCCGTTTGGCCATCCCCGGAGCTTGAGCCTGACTGATGCCGGAGAAGTGTGATTTTATCGGTGAGATGCGAGCTAGGTAAGCTAGAAATTACTTTCCAGCGCTTTCCTTTATATATCTACGAGTGACAACCCGGGAAGTTGACATTCAATCAGGTAAATAACCACACAAGAAGCGAGAAAATCACCAGGACAATAAAGTACGCCTTTTATTTACAACTTTTGCGTGTAAATATCTCTTTGAGTTTGTTATCGAGACTCCCATACAAATCCTTACAATTTTTTTACTCTCCGAGTCTGGGCTGCCTGTGGACTCACGAGCTGCGCCTCGTGAGTCCACAACATTTTGACCGCTGTGATGACGAATATCGTGGTCGATAAGAGTACAGACAACGCAGAACCACTTTTGATTTGTTAACTCCAGTGTCATTATCAGGGGTGATCCATTGTAATAGCAAGAGTCGCTGGGCGACCTTTTACCTGACCCCTATTTGCACCTTCTTAAAAGAAAAGGGCGCTAATTACTAGGCGTGTCTTGTCACTTCTTAGCAAATTGGTAGAATGTAAAAGACTCGTGGATCACCCCCGATGAAGACACTTGACTGGAGTGTCGAAATGCCGGGTCTTTGAAGCTACATTCAAATTTCTTCAGACTAGAGTGACCGGCATCAAACTATGTCTGCCTTTAAAACCTTGTGTTCGCTGTCGAAAGAGGAGGCTCTCCTGTATGATTCCAAGTCAAGTTCGAAGACCAGTACCACTCTTTTTTTTATAAGAACGTTGAGATTAACCAAAATGTTAAGAACGGATTACGAACATTCCTCATGTTGAGAGTCGACTAAGAACGGTTTTATTTTGCTCAATTGTATTTTTAATGAAAGCATAAATAAAGATAAATAAATGTAAATTAACCCAAACACTTAAGGGCATGTTTTGTATAAAATAACAATGTTTTCTTGTTGCATGATACACATCTCAGTTTGTAACAATGAGCAGTACTTATTTATAATCGTACCAAAATAACTTGAACAGCAAGCAGGCACTGTGATTGGTTTCCTGGTCACGTCCGCATTGATTTATTGAAATACCATGTACCATGCACATTTAACAATATGTTGAGAACGTTTTCAGCCTCATATCGCAAAAATATATAAGAACGTTCAGCCTCAGCTCCAAAATTAGACGTTCTTATTTAAAAAAAAAAAAAAGTGTAGTCCGCCTAAGATAAAGGTGCACGTACTCCCAAATATTCCTGACGAAAAGATCTGACCTGTAGTGATACAACAAGTTGCAAAATTGTTGAGACACTTTCATTAAAAAACACTTTTTCTAGCTTCCAATACCCGCCGTATTTAGAATTTTAAACCTTTCCCACTTCCCCCCCCCCCCCCCCTCTCCCTATTTCAATGTTGACTGTTTAAGTTTCCAACAATTTTTTTGTCTTGCTAGCAACGGTGATAAGGGGGGAGGGGGGCTGCAGTGTGAGAGATAGTAGGGAAATTAATAACGCCCCCAGAAGGTGAAGTGTCTCCACTATTTTTGCAACTTGTTGTAGCAGTAGTATTGCAGCTATTCTTGATGAAACATGAGAAAACATTAAAAACAATCGAGCCGGGAGGAAAAACTGCATGCAGTCCACGTGAGAAATTGAAATATATTTTAGAAAGTCGTCGTAGTTAGATAAGCAACTTAAAGTTGAAAGGGATTTGAACCCATGACTTTCATTCGCTGTCCACTCCGTAGTACAAGTTTGTGAAATTTCATATACAGTGTATTCTAATAATCATTTGATTCAACTCTTTCGCGATATCTCCCAGCCAGCTTGACATGATTGGTCAGCCACGGTTGGTAGAGCAGTGAGGCCCTACAAGGAACATGACTAATTTGAACTGGGAAACAGGCGAACAAAAACAAATAGCGGTGATAAACTCTGTGAAGCAACGTATTTTTATAAACTTGATATTTCGTATGCTTCAACATACATTTTCAAAAGTAGTTATGATTTTGAAAATTAAAAAAGATCTTTTAGCAAAAATCTAAAAATGGCAGTTACTCAAAAAAGTAACAGCTTATCGCCCATTAATTAAGAGCCAGAATAAGTTCATTACAGACAATGTTTCTTTAATTTTACAGTGGTAATAAGTGAGGGTGCGAATGAGATTAATCTTGTACTTGCGAGGTGTGAATAAATTAATCCCATTTGGTGTAGAGGCCAGTGAATGTCTTCTTTCGGTAAATGGATGTCATGAAAGTGTTGTTTGGGCGCCGCTTGACAAGGCGGGAATCTTCAAATTTGATGATGGTGAATTTAATGCTGTTGTGGCGACTTCAGATATTATTATAATTCATTTGCAGTGTTCCTATTGTCAAACTATAGTGAAAGTGTCATCCACATATCTAAATCAGGTTGAAGAACGTGTGTTACCCGTCATGACACACTTTTCTTCAACATGACACATAAGATGTTTGTTAGAACCGGGCCTAATGGTGAACTCATCATCAATGGCCACTCCATCGACTTGGTCATAGCCGGTATTTGTCATCAAAAATAAAGTGGCTTCTCAGTTTTAGGTGCAAACTCTAAAAATTTCTTTAAAACAGAGGGAGGTAATGTGAGAGGATCAGGAAGTACGTACAGCTTGTCAAAGCAAATTTGTTTTGTTTGAGAGACGCATTGGTAAAAATAGAACTAACTTCCAAAGAACACATGATTACATTATAGTGATTGCACTGTTTGGCCCAGTCAACAAAACTAAAAGAGTCCTTAATTGTATGCTGGTTGGTGGAAATTGGTCGCCGTATGTCAACGAGGTGAGAGGCTAGGTTAAAGCTGTAGGGTTTGACGGCCCTGAATAAGGAGGAAAGGACAACCGACCTTGTGAACCATACAGAATTCCAGGACAAAATCTTGTGAAAAGTTACGTCATCAATAATTTTGGCGTTTCTAAATTTGCGAAGATAAGCAGAAAGACTATCTTCTCTTGTTTTTGTTCGATTGTGCTTCAATTGTTTGAATTTGGAATCACCGAAAATCAATATTCTCATTATTTTTTAAGAATATCAATAACCGCTACTTGTGTTTTATTTCTAATCAAGCTTCGATAGCCGAAGAACAACAGTTACTTTAAGTTACCTATAACAAAAGATGGAGAACAGAATTAATAAATAAATAAATAAATGTAAGAGTGGAAGATTTTAGGACAAAGTTTCAGAGTGTTGCTCTGACGGCAGATAATGTTTTAATTTTTTTGAGAATTTGAAGGCATTTAGGTTTTTTAAGTCTACTGGGATATCATCCGAGAGAACAGATGCTGCAAAGGCAACTGTTTGTTTTCCAGAGTTAGTTCGCTCTTTAGGTTTACATAAATTTTGTTTGGAAGCATATCCGGTATTATACCCATGAATACAAGACTGGTAGCAGACCTTTACGCCAAAGATGCGTAAATTTTAGGATATGGAATCGATACACATTATTTACTGTTAGAACATCAAGAAGGTTAAGCAGCGGAAGAGCGCTCTCACTTAATTCGCCCAGTGTACGTGCAAAAAATATAAGCCTAATAGCATGGTTCTGTTTAGTTTGTATTTTCTTAACATGAGATCGCTGGGTCGATCTCGGTCGCTGGGTTCGATCCTCGTTCAATGGCTAGATTCATGTTTTACAGGGGTGGATCAAGGGGGAGGGTACAGGTGGTGCGCACCTCCCCCCCCTCCCCCCCTTCTGAGATGACGTGCGGCTTTCTAATACAATTGGTATTCTACAAAAAAACGTCACCAGTCAGCTACCCCATTTCTTAGTGGTGCACCCCCTCCCTAAGAAAAATCCTGGATTCTGTTTTACGCTTACTTGCAACTGCTTAAGATGATTATCTAACTTTCATTTCGTGTCCATTCCGCAGTTTAAGTATACAGAATTTCCTATATTCTAAAATCAAGAAACATATTTGGTGCATTCGTTATTGACCAATTAGAAGCGAGATGTTTTGTTGATATTATAACAAGTATCGTTCTGACAAGATTCTTTAAAGGAAAACTTGGGGTGCTTAAGTATAAACGTATTTTCATTTATTCGTGAAGATTTCTCTTTCAACTGTGTTTATTGTCCCATCCTCATTCATGAGTGAAGATACGAAGAAACCGCAAACGTAAATGGTGTTCACTTTGTCTGAATGATAATCCATGATAGATGACAATAACTTCGGCAGGGTAGTGTGCAACCCTTTAGATGACAATAAAACTGTTAGCACATAGTCAACCCACGGGCCAGGCTCTGTTTTCTAGCCTTGCGTGGAAGCGGGTTCCTTGCCCGGTGAGGGGACGATAACAACCCGGGCTCCAAAAACGGCAGGCCAATTAAAATGAATCAATGCTGTTTTACCGTAGAGACACTTTCGGTTAAGAACACCGACCATTAATAATCGGGTCTCATTTCAGTTAGTCGTAAAACTTTAAAAAACGAGAAGATTGTAAAACAGGCGACGTTATAGAACTCATGCAGTAAGTCCTTTGGTTTCTTTTTAAGACAGGTTGAATTGCCCAGTTCTTTGTTAAAAACTACAGTCATGATTCTTTGTGTTTATGTTTTGTCAGCTCTGGCTTTGATCCGAATGGCTATAAAAATGTCCTGCTTGTTACGGATGGCTTATCAAACATGGGTAAAGATATGACTCTGTTTAAGGCTTTCAATCTCAAAAACGATGGAGTCGAGATATTTGTGGTGGCTGTGGGAGGTTTCACCTTCGGGATTCAAGAAATTATTGGACTGGCATCCTCAACTGACAGGCATCTTTTTCGCGTTCGAGATTTTGATGGACTAATAGAAGTCACCAGTTTTATTCCAAGCTGGCTCTCTGAATAAAACCATCTGCCTCAGACTAGTCAGATGAGAATGACAATTTTTTGGCGTACCTAAGGAGTGCATGGGTGCGCGTTGAGCGTTTTTCAAACGATGTGCTCGCGAAACGTACGATAACAAGGAAAGTTCCCTTCGCTTTTCAAAAGCAAAACTGTGCGTTCTTTCGAATTATGGTATCGTCCTTTGCACTGGTGGAATCGTATAATTACTGAAGTGGTTGAGCAGCTTTCTGGCGAGATCAGCAACTATAGTAGCAATACGACCAACTGACAATGAAACACTTCACTTGAATGTGAAGATTACATCCATGTTGAAGCGTCAACCATCAACGACCTTCTTGACTACACTCATGAGGAAAATAAAAGCTTGAAAAGATGCATAAAGACTTGTTTCAAAACAATTCTACGGTTGCGTAAACATTAAAACTAAGAACACTATACAGTCGCATTTATAATTCTCATGTTTTGTTTTGACTTCATCATGTTTTCCGTCGCAAATGAGAAACGACGCTTGCGTGTAATTTCTTCCTAAACGCTGTTTTGCCTGGCGTGCAACTTACCTGTAGCCGATCGGAATACAGACAGGATCCGTCGCGTTTCGATTATTCAACGTTTTCAGAGGAAGTATTTTATTTCCCACTTCGTATTTCATAGTCTCTAAGAGATGGCTTACAAGAGAATGGAAGAAACCTTTTTTTTGCTCGTAAATTGTGGCAGCGAGCTGAACAGCGAGAGCCGCGAAGTTGTTACTTTCAGATCTACCATGACCCTTTCACTATATTACACACGTGTGACGTGTCACATCACGTTACCTGGATCAGAACGTTTTCAAAATGGCCGTCAACTGAGCATCAGAATAAATTGGTAGAAAATTTGGTTTTGCACAAAATATCTTTTATTTGCTCATTTAGGATTCTTTAACCCAAGAGGAATGTATTGGTTCAACAAAAAAAAGTAGGGGAAATTTGACGTCAGTTACCCTTCAAGTTTTCAGTTGTTCTTTTCTTTGTTTTCCATCCTTCTTTCCTTTTTTCGTCTACCGAATCGGATCTCCCAGTT
>NC_090879.1:35532678-35537678 GCF_036669935.1 Montipora foliosa
AAGTCATCCCTGTTGTCACAATGATGCCTTGTACTTTGTCACTACGTTGAAACAGCTGCGTAAGATATTGGACTTATTCAATTCAGATTTTATTATAGCTTGTATCTCTCGCTTTAAAGCCAACATTCGCTTTATTTATCACCTAAACATCTGCCCTCGGTTAATTACTGAGCACTAATAAAAGAGTGAATCAGTTTCATAATTCCACTTAGACTGTAGACTGAATATTATACCCCTTAGCGATATATCTTGTTACCCTGAATTGCAAGTGTATTAAAAGAGCCGTCTTTGGAGTCAATGACGCTTGTAATTTGCGAGGTGCAACTTTACTTGAGAGAAATTAGATGGCCGTCAGTATGATGTCCCAAAACAAAGCGACCATGTTGGCTTACCAAACATGTACATCGTTCAGACCTCGAGAACATCGAGACCATTGTTCTCGTAAGTGAAACCAATAATATCAATCCTATGTCAGTAGCAATTAAAAATTAACCCTTTGACGTCTAATGGGTTTTCGAAACGAGATGACCCGGGTCAGCGGCCTTTTCTGGTGAACACTGTTGGCGTTATAGCCATTTTTAGTATAGTGTTGTCATCCCGATAAGGTGTCCGTGCGTCTTTCTGGAAACGCCATGGAGAGTTACACGAAATCAGTGAAACGACTGTGAAAAAAGACGACAAAACTGTTTCATATGTGTAAATCATTCTCACAGCCCCTCCAAATATTTTTTACCATGCACAACAAAGTACACACGAACTCATCGTAAAAATCTTTCACGGTGCTGTGAATGTAAACGGAAGACATTTGTTTGGAGAAATTAAAATAAAAGCCAATCAAAACTCGTTGTTTCAATGATGTACTAGATCGGGGGGTAATAATCAATCAAATCATTTTCCACACATTTCAGGAAAAATCACGTGGTATTGAACACGATTATCAACGGCAAATCACAGACCCTCCTCTCCGGGCTGCTCTACACAGGCCTTTTTTTTTTTAAGAAAATGGATATTTTAATTACTCACGGTTTTTGAATGACGATAATGAGCTCTTTCAGGCTGAAGACCTAAATTTAAGAGAGTTTCCAACTTTTAGTGTCTATTTTGTGTCCGCTCTCTTATACAAACCGGCAACAGGATCAATAAAATTTTGTTGCTGACTTAACTCCTGTATTTGACCGATTAAATTGTACGATTAAGTGCTTAAAGGTAAGTCTTTTGTGCTTTTTTTGTTTTTTTTTTAAACCAGTTGCCCAGGGTAGATGGGGCTCTTAGCTTGTGAAGGCAGCCCATCTAGGGGAAGGTAAACCCTGATTTCAAACCTCCGCTGCCTTGCGGCTATACCTGATCTCAGGAAGGCTTCAGGAGTAAACCTCGCGGACAAATCCGGAGTGGAGCCCCTATGGCAGGTGCTCAGCACTTCCTTCCGGCAGGTTGTGCAGTGGAACTAGCCCCAAGTTGTATTGGTTCTTCCTTTCCCTTGGACCCAGCCAGTTACACCGAGAGGGGGACACTGTCGTATGGGCAGCCGAGCGTCTCCTTATCTTCTCGCCCAGGCCTTAGCGCAAACTGTAGAGGGCACTCCAGCGGTGTCGCAAGACTCACGTGACGAGGCAGTTTACCGGTTCTAAGCTCCGACTGATTGGCGTAAGAAGGAGCGCCACGGGTCTCGTCCGACGATGGGAGAAGCTCTCGCAGCTTCATTGGGTGGCTACCGCCCGCCTCAAGCTGGGCAGCCCGCAGCCAGTAAGGTGCCGCCCCGTCATTGCTTGCCTTCTCTACTGGGTGCGTAGAGCTCAGGGGACCCTTTAGACAAGCGAGCAAGTACTTGCACCAAGCAGTCAAAATCAAAAAACTACGAAGACTCCAGCTCTTCGATTCGCAAGCTGGAACATTCGCACCATGTGCCCTGGTCTCTCCGCTGACCTTCAGCTAATGGACGACTCCCGCAAGACCGCCATCATCAACAAGGAGCTGGCACGACTCAACATCGACGTCGCCTGTCTCCAGGAAACCCGGCTGGCCGACAGTAGACAAGCTGTCCCACGCCTGCAAGGAGTTTGGGAGTAACGATCATCCTCAGGAAGACCAACATCCTGGCGCAATTTGCTGAATTCCCCCCCCCCCCCCTCCCACCCCCAGTGATCACCATCGACAACACGGAGCTGGAGGTTGTGGACACCTTCAGTTACTTGGGCTCCACCGCGTCAAGCTCGACTTCGCTCGATGCTGAGATCAGCTGCAGGATCGCCAAAGCAGCCGCTGTCATGGCAAAACTCAGCAAGCGAGTGTGGGGCAATGACCTGTTGAGCGAAAGGACCAAGATGTGCGTCTACCAAGCTTGTGTCCTGTCGACTCTCCTTTATGGCAGCGAGTCGTGGACGTCCTATGCCACACAAGAGCGGCGACTCAACGCATTCCACCTCCGCTGCCTTCGGCGCCCGCTACACATCAGGTGGCAGGACAGAGTCACCAAAACCGAGGTCCTGGAGCGCGCTGGCTCACTGAGCATGCCATCACTGCTCATTCAGCGACGCCTTCGTTACCTCAGCCATGCACATCGCATGGAGCCTGACCTCCTGTCAAGAGAACTCCTTTATGGAGAACTGCGGGATGGCGTCCGTCGCGTGGGTCGACCGCTGCTTCGTTCAATTTTGAAATCACACGGATGATTTCAGACCAAATTGCACTCCACTCAGTTCAATTGACATTATTGATCGAGAACTCGAACTTGTACTCCAGTCTTAAGCTAGTCTCCCTAGATGCCGAGATGGACTAGTTCAAACATAAAGAGACAAATATAAAAAGACATTAATAATTCATGAGCCTAACAGCCTATCAAAACACCGATAAAACGTCACATGTATGAGCTTTATATCCTGATAAAACACTCCTCGTTAGTATTCTTATATAAAGAATACTAATAAGGCATAGCTTGTTTTTCTTGTATGCTTATATTCACCTCACGATTTAAACCATTGTTTTGAGACCAGAGGGACTCGCTCTTTGTGGAATGTTTTCTAAGCCGTTCAAAAAACTTGCAGCACGTGTTTTATCGGGTCTAAAAACGACTCTCCGCCCCACCCCAATCCTCTGCGGCCCGTTTTGCTGAAAGCTTTCTCGCAGGATATCTTTAAAATCGCCGTTATTTTGTTCCCCGGCGAGCAACGAACCTCTTGCATGAAACGATTCCTTTTAAGAGCTGTCGTTACCTGCAAATGAGGTTTTTCAAAAACACATTCCCATCCTGCGATGTGTGATTTGACTGACAGGCAGGTTATCATTTGACCAATCACTGAGAAATGATGGGTATCACATTAGTCGTTTCTATAGCAACCATAGCGTACGCTCAAGTGAGGGATGGGAAAACAAGCCCAGCCAAAAAAGGACAATAAAAGTTAAAGCGACAGCATAAAAGAAACCTCTAATAGCAGGATAATCTTGCTCCAGTACGAAAGCACCACACCTCTTCTCATTACTAGTTATGCGGACCGTATTCATAAATGGTGACCAAGAAATTAAATCTTTTGTCTTTGTGCTAATCATCCTCACTAGCCTACCTTTAGAACAATTTTTTTTTAAATTTTGTTCGTGCTAATTAACGAGGCTAACTAGTGAGGACGATTAGAATAAAGACAAAAGAAAATTGCTTAGCCGCCATTCATTAATACGGTCTGCATCTCCTTCATACAACCTCACAATGATTTGACATAAATTAGTATAAACTAGACGCTCTATGAGCGTACAATGGGTTGCCTGTGGTACAAAACAGAAGGGACCGAGTTAGATGGAACTGAACTGCAGCCTTCCGGGCAATTTTTTCAAGTCGGGGGTCATTAAAACTATTTAATGGGTCACCCAGAAGTCGTGCTAGCAGACGGCGAAACAGATCTTTTTCTGAGGTTAAAAACCTGGCTACCAGCCTATTAATAATTTGTCAGAAAGAAAAAATTCCGTGTCATTTTTAGAAAAAATAGGCACGCATTGCGTACGCGTTGTAGTGCAGTAACACAGCGCTTTATTCCATATTGTCAACTGTCTTCCAGGAGATTCAAGTTGTCTTTGCCTAATATGTAGCTCTAATAGTACACGATATTGTGTTGGTATTGTATATCATTGTAGTGCCATGGTAGAAGTCTTAGGTAAATAGCCCCCTGAGAAGACATGTGGTTACTAGCAAAGTACTAAACCCAGAAAGATTGAAGGGAATCGAAAAACATTGGCTTCTAGGCTGACATGCTGATCATTTTCGAGTTTCCTCACAACTTCTTTACACCGCAAGTTTAAGCGTCCGACAGCTTAAACATAAACATAAGCTTCTTATGTTATAGTGGGGACGGCCGCTCTAAAAACGTAAAGCTTTTCCTAGAAGCTGGCCGCCATCTTGAAAATGAACCAACCCGAAAGTACTGGTCCTAGACTTTAATTGGCCAAAACACAATGACCCCGTTGCGTCATTATGTTTCTCATTATGTCGTTATAATTTTCGCATTCTCGCTGCAAAGAAAAGCGACATAGTCATAGTCAAAGCCATAATCATAATCACAAGAAAATGGTCAATCATTTTCTTATGATTATGATTACGTTGATCATAAGGGCGCCTATGATTATGTTTGTGGACGTTCCCACTAAGACATAAGCGACATAACAGCGTTATGTTCGTGCTTATGATTATGATTGTGATCGTTATGTCGCTAGTGGGAACTAGGCTTTAGCTTGCTTTATGCAAAACAAATATTGATGCAAAAGTAAATAAAAATTGATACAAAGTTTTTAAGAAGAACAGAAGGAAGTTTTCAGGACGGTCGATCGAGAATAAAATATTTTGCCATCAGCAACAAAATTTACGACATGAAAACAACATTAATTTTCAACCACAAATATAAAAAGTTACCATCACCAGGTAATTCCATCGTTTTGGAAATAGCAGCTACTTTATTATTCATCAGCGTCACAATTTTTTGCTGATTTTGGCGCTCATTTTGTTGAAACTCAATCACGCT
>NC_090879.1:35540178-35577678 GCF_036669935.1 Montipora foliosa
ATGGGTGTTGAGAGCTCTTCTCTGGTTTCTCTTGGCTGAATCATGTTGCAAGCTTGTGGGTCTGCTATGCCTTGTTGGTTGAGGAGATTGCAGAAATGCTCCTTCCGCCTTGCTTTGATGTCGTCCATATTGGTGAAGAGTAGGCTACCATCAGCATTCCTCACTGGTGCTACGGAATTGCTTCTGGGTCCATAGATGGCCTTCAGTCCACAGAATAGACCGTGTGAGTCGTTCTTATCAGCCATCTCCTGCAGCTCTTCTGCTTCCTTGCTCCACCACTTGTCCTTCATAGCTCTAATTTCCCTCTGCACTTTGGACTTTACGCTCTTGAAGGCTGCCTCTGTGGATGCTGTACTCTCCTGAAGGTACTTGTTATATGCTCTCTGCTTTTCCACAAGTAGGCACTGGATGGCTTTCTCATTATCTTGAAACCAGTCTGGAGATTTTCTTCTTAGATGACCAAGTACTTCTTCAGCTGTGTTGTAGGCAGTTTGTTTCAACCTCTTCCACAGTTCTTCCACGTCATCACTGTCCACTACATTTGCATCCAGGGCAGCTGTTATGGAGGAGGCCAGTCTGTCTTGCTGTTCTATGTTTCTAAGCTTGCTCACGTTTAGTTTCTTGGCAGGGGCGTTTGCTGGTTTTTATGTCTCGGAAGAACCAGTTTCAGTCTGAGCTTTGAACGCACCATGTAGTGGTCAGTAGAACATTCTGCACCCCTCATGGCCTTTGTTGACAGTACCTCTGACATGGAGGTCTTGCGTGTGACAACATAGTCCAGCAAGTGGGAATGTCTGGATCTTGGGTGCTTCCATGTGAAGTAATTCTTCTCTGGTTGAAAGAAAAAGGTGTTGGTAATACTCAACTCATGTTGAGTACAAAAGTTTAGCAATAGTTCACCATTGGAGTTCTTTTTTCCTTTCCCAAACTTCCCAATTACACCTTCATAGGTCGTATAGTCGTTGCCCACTCTAGCATTAAGGTCGCCTAGTATGAGGAGTTTGTCTTCTTTAGGTACTTTGTCCACCACTTCACCCAGGCTCTGATAGAAGGCTTCCTTATCCTCATTGGAGTACAACATGGTTGGTGCGTAGACACAGATCACACACAGAAAACGCTGATTGACTACAGGTACGCGTAAGCTGATGATTCTCTCTGATGTTCCAGTAGGAAGTGATGGCAGTTTCTTGGCAATCTGGTTGTGGAAGGCAAGGGCAACACCTGCTTCTCTCCTCTCATCAGCTCTGCATGTGCACCGAACAGGTGTCGTATCGCAGCAACTTGTTTTGCAAGTAGTACACATGGAGCAACTTGTCGCAGCGACTTGTCGCCTAGTGTGTCCAGGCCTTTAAAGATCCACTAAAACGCCATTTGCATTACAATGACTTTCGACGCCATTGCAGGTTAATTAAACGTTCTCCTGTGTGCACCAGAGAAATCTACGCATTACCTCAGCCCCCTCAAACCTAACAAAGTACGCACAGAAGACTCTATGCACAAATACACCACTAAGCAGGGGAGTGACAGGCAAGACTTTTCATGACACGGAAAAAAGTAAAACGGAGAAATGAAATGCAGATTCTGACTGTGTATGGCAACCCAGTAATTACGTATTATGTGTGGCGGGAAGAAGATCACGTGAAAAAAGGATAGTCTGAGTTTTGATCGATGGTCGGATTTCTTCCAGTGTTTAGTTTGAATTTCAACCGTGCTTAGGCCTGAAACTGTCGAGTGAAGTGATAATTCTTATGAAAAATTTTAAAGAGACCATTCACCAAGAAATAAATTAAATCAAAAAAAAAATTATTACACATTGATCCAAGCACCCACTGGTACGTGGAATTAATGTTGTTTGTGCAGAAAACTGCTTAATTAAGGTTTGAAAATATAACTACTCAGTGGATCGACGGTTTGAATGGGGCTCAAAACTCTAAAACGGTTACTGACTGGTCTTTCAAGTGAGTGCAAGTTCAGTTACAGCACAATTTACCCCTCTGCTTCCGCTTTTCGGTATATATGTACTTTCTCTCCTTGATTATCAGCAAAAAAAACAAGACTGTTTTTTTCTGTTTTCAGGTAAACGTTTCTTGACGCATATGTTCTCACGGTTGGACCGGAACGAGCTCTGTGATGCAAAAGTGTTTCCTTTTCATTGCGATTTCTTGTTGAAAAAAAAGTTTTTTGCACGCGAGTAAATTCTCAGTACCGTAAAAGTGAAAACGAACCTTGGAACTAAACCTGAAATGTCAAGACTTTCACCATGCGAGGACCATATTTGAAACGCACGTGGAAAATTAGTGCTTTCAATTACATAAGAACAACTGACATTGAAGGCGGAAAACACGAAGCTGCGCTCGTCATCCATCCAGCAAGTCTCTTTTTCTGGGGGAAATGGACGAATTATTTCTTCGGTCACCCAGTAAAAGGTTTAATCTGTTTCACTTGATGACCTCAGATAAGAACTCATTCGGGAAGGTGGTGGAAAAATCCCGATCATCATTGCTCCAATTCCCAGAAACGATTCGTCTAGAATTGGTACGAAAGGTTCCACGGAGATTACTTATAGCTTAGATTAGTAGTCATATAAAAGGAACAGATTAAAAGCATCATGCAGGGGTTTGGGCGCAAATCAACAATAACAGGAATAGCTCCTATGGAAGAATAGTCACTTTGCAGGGCCGGGGATAACAGGACACTGTTGGGAATAGCCGTTGCCAAGCTTCAACTTCTTTCTTTTTACTTGCCGGACACTAACATATTTTTCTGAAATAGGTTAAGAGCAACTAGAAATGGAAACTTACCGAACAAAACGAAGTGAGGAATGAAATTTTTTAGGGTGTACTTGGTTGTAAGACTTTTTGGCATTTCCCAAGTATTGGTGCACTCCCCCCATCAACATCTGATTGCACATAAATTGCGTAACCATCTGCTTTTGCTTCATCTGCTTTTTTTTTGTTTGCCCTGCAAACTTGGTGAGGCGGTGTTTACAAACAAAACCGCTAAGACGTGCAATAAAGCTGACGTTTATGCAAGCTGGGTCACTGGCAGGGTCAAGCATCATTGAATGGCGGCAAGCTTTGTTTTGCTTAGCGTTCCTCTAACTGCCTTAAGAAGGCATTAATAATGAACTTATTTGTTTTTTAGGCTAATTTGTTCATCAAAAGACTTGAAAGGTCACTAAATAAGAGACCTACGCCTTGCTGGAAAAACAAAGACTAAACCATTTTATCGTCGGCCACCTAATACTGAGGAAGATTTTCTCAACACTTCTTGCCTTTAGCCACAATTATTTAGTTGATGGATGTGAAGATGACAAGTTTTTCTCAATTGAACGTTAGAGAGAATCTAGGAAATAATCAGTTGTACACCACGTTAGTGGTTAAAAATACACATTTGCGGTTTGCGGAAGCCTTTTTGACAGATTAACTTATCTCGTTAAATTTGTTTGGTTAGCACGGTTAGACTTTTGTGTGACTTCAAGAGTTAGCAAAACAGCAAAAAAACGTAAACACGGGTAAACATGAAGGAATCATCTTTGGGACTCTTCAGCTCAAAGTTATAGTTTTTCCCGAATTTTGTAGAAGTAATTTTACCTGGTGTGCTCTGATAGATAGCAATAATCATGCGAATAATCTCCACGTAAAATGACTTTTTTGATCAATTGTCCTAAAGGCGTCGCAAATTTAGGGTTCCCTATGACTGAATAAACTGTTATTCGATATTTGCAACAAGGGTGGCGATTAATTAAAACATTTTTTTTTTCTGTTCAAAACGGCTGCAAGAAATATAAAACTAAGGAATAATTATTCGAAATTCTTAAAATAAAAAGAGCATGACATTGATGATCGAAACAGTTTGTCGGAAAATGAAAGAAGCAAGTTTCAAAACATGATTAGAGAGGGACATTGAAACACTGAAGGCCCCTTGTTAATATTTCTCTTCCCCAGATCGAGCAGCATAATTAGAGGTAACAGACCGGAAATCTCGTTCTTATAAAGTCATAACAAGTGGTATTTGGCAGCGCGGGATTTCGTAATCCGTCAAGCAGCTTTCAACTCCGGTGGATAAACTGTCATTCACTCGCCAACAGTCCAATTACAGATGAGCGGTGTCCCTTTCAAAAGCCCGAAGAGACTGGCAATTTTCCCAAACAGTCTGAGAAAAAATATGAACACGCAAGTCATTTCCTGAAGCCTCGCGGGCGGTAAAATCACAAGCAAAAAGCAATAGAAGTTAAGTCCATCTGGGCTCAAGAGCAGCGAAAATTGTTCGTTGATTAAACCAATCCCAGATGTACTTCACAAGAGAAAGCCGGCTGAAAAGGACGCAAATTCAGTATCGCAATGGAAAGAGCTGTCTGGTGATGATAAAATTGAGATAACACTTCTGTCAAATTGCAAGAAGTGTTTTTCTTTCATATGGTCTCATTCAATCCATTCAATGTTTGTTTATTCGCCCTGCTTGCATTGTGATAGCGATCGCCCTTTCGACCCCGAGGACAAAACCTTTTTCGTTGCAACCCTCGCGTCAGTTTTCTGGATGGATCCAACACATAACAGCGGTTTTAGCGTGACTTTTTGACACACAAAGTGAGAGTAACAGCGCTTGCAGATATTTCGTGAATTTTTTGTAACATGTGCTAGAAATCGATTGTCAGAGACAAGTGGTCGTTTGTTGTTGCCAGGGGCAATTTTTAAATTGAGTCGGCGCTTGTTATGACTTGAACGAAACGTTGGGTTTTAGAAAACCACAAATAACTTGAGCTGTAAAGCCAAAATAGGCATCTTAAACTGGTCTTGTGAATTCTTCAAAGATGCTTTTAGGCATCAAGGAGATTGTAAACGCGCATTGCAAGTTAGCTTTACAATTTCATGGGAAACATGAATCATCACTTCCCAGTTTAGTTTGTTTGATGCTTTCAATTGTCTCCGAGTGTCACCAATTCACAGTAATTAAACTAATTAAGCCTGCTGCCCGTATCGGGCTGCCATAAATTGCCTAAAACAAGCTACCATTGGTTGGCGTAATTGCCAAAGAAAACTTCAAAGAAAAGCGTCCTTCCCATGAGACGTTGCAGGCCTCCAATCTTTCCTCGTGAAAATTGATGAGGGAGTTTCTAGCTCTTTTGCGTTCGGTTGGTGTTCTCCTATTACACTTGAGCGTTTTCTTGTACTCTTACAGGTTGAATGCGCTACCTATAGCATCCTTGGTACGGAAATGTGAGCTTTAGCTGGGTGGAGGTTTGATTCGCGAGCTTGTGAGCCCATTACGTGAACGTGAAATGAATTTGCAACCTTTCGTCTCTTGCAGGGTGCAGTCCTCCCGTTCATTCGATGCGATGTAAGACGAGTCCCCCGATTGAAGCGCGAGTTTTGATTGCAAGCCGTGAATGGTGAATTCAAGGTAAGTTGAGCACTTTATTCGATTCGTAGCTGCATAAAAGGATCGTAGGCTATATTTATTTTTCTGCGGTGGGGCTACAGCCGTGACTTCAGAAACACGTGTGAAAGTGTCCATGAGTGACATCTTCGTTCAACCAAGCGCGTTTTCATCGTAAACGGGGCTGCCAATTAATGCGACTTTGTTTGTTTATAATTTCACCGGGATGCAGACATCTTTCCCGCTGTATTGCTCGAGCTCCCACCCTGGCAGACACAAGCGCTAGGCGCATTTCAGCTGTGTTTGTTACTGTACTGCTGTTTTCTTCGTCGCCAAGTACTGCCGCAAGCGCGCAATCAAAGAAACAATACCAGTTAATTTTGCGCGTATCGGAGCAAGAGCGTTTCCTCTTCCTTTGATCGTTATAATTTCAGCGTCGTTGCATTTGTCAATTCGATGTCGTGACTTGCTGTTGATTTTGTCCTTTAAATACAAGTTTGTGGTCATTTCCCTTTGCGGTTGCTACGAGAATTAAAATTATGGTGTTCGAGGACAGCGTAAATTTGCCACGGCTGAAAACATGACGGTTCATTCAAATTACTCGTGGAGGGTATTCACCTGTTTCTTCGTCATTTCGTTTCAAACTTAAGGTGATTGTCGTGGCCGAGAATGTTTTCCTTTTCTGTCAGCTGTTGGCAAGTTTTAGCCGAAAGCCGCTTGAAAAATATTATCGGGGCGTCATTATTTTCCACCGTTTGGTTGTTTTAGTTTAGTGTGTTAACGCTGGATGAAGGTTCTTTTAATAAACTGGTTACGTGTACGATCGTTTTCGTGCAAGTTAGGATTTTTTTTTACCTTAAGGTATTGATCTGACGTCCGTTTCCTTAATTCGACTTTTGGCTGCAAAGTTGCTAGATGAAAGTGCTAGAATCGATGAAACTAACATTCTTTTTTTTGTTGTGTAATCGTCAGAGCAAATATGCCTGTTATATCTTTTAAATAAAATCAAACTATACAGTTCCTTTGTCAAACTGTTATGACTATGGTTGTGGTCCATTTCGGAACAAGCTTTGACCACAGTTCAAACATGTAGTCGAATTTACATCCTGTGAAATTACCATAATTGCCATAAAATTAAGAGAGAACGTCCCCACACAAAGGGAAAACAATTGTGATCGCCGTTTACTATTGTTCCAATCAAATGAAAATGTTTATGGAAAATTAAAATAATAAATAAAACAATAAACGGAACAAAGGACATTGAGCTAACAAGCTGCGAGATTTTTCCCTGCGTGCGGTAATTTTTGCTTTCCGTCCTCCCGTTTTTTAACACGTCGAGAATCGACCACATTGCGCCCCCTGTCATTTATTTTATACTTTGAGTGTATTTATTCTGTGGTGAATTAGATCTTCTCTTGGGAAAAGACATCGTTGTGAGTTTTTTACACTAAAGATGTTTAACTACAGCGTCTCTTAATCCATTTTGCTGTCAGTTTCAGTGTAAGCTATGCACGATTTTACTTCATTCAATCTTTAAAGTTAATTCAAAGATCGGGGCAATTGAATCATTTACAATGTGTAATTGCCATTGCAAAATATTAGCACCTATGCATTGACCCACGTAACCACAAGTGTTTTTTGATTCCGCCTTAAAAAATTAGCACCATTGGGAAGAAGTCTTGTAAAAAAAAAAAAAAAGAATTCACTTTTGTATGTTTTTCTTTTGTGAAAGAACGAAGATGTATGAAACTTATTTAGAATTCACGGTTTCGCTTCAACCTGGCTTGAACAGTAAACAAGGAGTGCACTTGTAAGTTATTTTGCATATGCTTTAATTTCCTTTCGATGTCACATCCTATGATGTCTGAACTGGAGGTTGTGAAAAAAGAAAGTTTGTCCAGCCATGGCACCTGAACATTAATTTGTTGTCTCAAATGAAATAGCTGTCAGGAAGTCCTGCCATAACTTGCTTTCATCACGTAAGAGTAGAGAGACTTAATTTCAGCTTTTGAGTAACATAAATAATGAAGTTAGTTTCAGAGTTTGTCCTCCCATCAATGTACTTATTGAGTTAGCTTTTATGAGCATATTCAGCTGTTGTTTTTACCAATCTCCTTATTGGCAGTTGACTTTTCCTGTTAAACAACAAGAATAAACAAACTTTTTGTTGCTGCTGGTCAGCTTTGAAGGTTGTTTTTCAATTTTTGTAAACGGATGGACATGTTTTCCTCATGGTAAGGTATTCATGTAGTAAAATTGAGAATAGTAACATACTGTGATGTACTATGCCCTTAAGTAATCCTTTTATGTTGCCAGTGGAAAATCAAATAGTAGTTTTAAGAGTTTAAATCAATAGGTAAGTGGCATGGACATTGGGAATGATTCGAGGTAGCGTCCTTCTTTTACATGCTTTCAATTGAGCTGCTAGACATTGATGGGAGCTAGGTTGAAATTACAATTTTTTAACAAATTAAAAATATATGGTCCCAAAAAAAGCAAGGGATATGTACAATGCTGAATTTTGACTTGTTAGCAATCCTTGTAAATGAGATGGCAAGCTAAAGTTAGATTTTCATAAAGTGATACATTGTCAAAGAGACAATGAAAAAGCCAGTAATTGTTAATATATAATCTGTTTCAATTCTTAAATTTGGTGAAAATACATGTTGCTGCTGGCGTGTATGATCCATCCATGTCTACATGTATTTAAAGTACAACCGAAGCCCACTGCAGCACCTTCACTTTTTGAAAGCTTTCTTTGGGAATTCATTTCGGTCTTGTATAATTGTCACAAACTCCACCTGAGAGGCCTTTTTAAAGATGTCGTCTACTTGTAAATGTTCTTAGACTAAGTGCTTTTAGTTCCCTATGACAGGACAGAAAGGATAAGGATCAAATCAACCAAAAAATGAACAAAGTTGCGGTAATGCACAGTTTTTTATGATCTGAGACCAAAAAGTATAAGTGTATCCACAGTACCAAAATTTAAAAGAAATAGTCTTTGTAGTTTCCTAATAAACTTTTGTGCACTTACGTGAAGATAAAGCTTGTATGGTTTTTATTTGTAGGAAATTCTTACATTTGTTTTGGTTTATGTGTGCGTGACCCAATTTTCCGCATACATCATCTCAAGCCAATAATTGCATGTATGTGAAGAAACAGTACAATTTATAGGAACAGGTGATTCTCTGTTTTTGAAGGCATTCAAATTTGCTGTCTATTTTGACTGGCAATTTCCCTTAAAGTGGCCCTACTCTTTTGATAGACATAGCAACATTCACTCTCCTGAATTTTCAGGATCATCCAAAATAATCAATAATCAAAGGAATGAATCCTCTGTCGACTCTGATCTGTCAGTAGGATTTTAAAATTATTGAAGAATTTTGTTTTGCCTAATTCATAATTTTTTGCACATTTTTTTCTTAATCATATTTTTAAAAAACAAGGGCTTTTTAAGCCATGATTTTGGATGTTTATTGCAAAATATAAACATCTTCCCAGCCGTGGCCTTTTTTAACAGTCTTTGGGTTTCAAAAATAATCAAGAAGTTTAAAAGCAACAAGTAAAATAGAGTTCTTGAAACTTATTTGGTGTATTTTTATTTACTAGGCAACTGGTTGTTAATTTTTATTGAATTTCTTTAACAGCTCCCAAATTAATTTTGGTAAGTTGACAAACAGTTCTAAGTGTTAGACTGAGACTGTTAGGTATGCTATACATTGCACAGGAAGCGGAGAAATACAGCGCATGCTGGTTTACGTTATTATTGTGAGTTGTGGATAATAAATTGTGCTACAATGGTGGCTGTTCAGTGAAGGAACTTAACTTCAATGTCTACAATAATGTTGACACTTTATCAAGCCTTCCCTGAATTTCTCTTCCCATTCATACATTTAGGTCATTTACATGTAGTGTTGTTGTCTAGTTACATTACAGTTATCTCTTGTTAATTTTAATCTATATTCGTCATAAAACAATGCATCTGTTTTTGGTAATGAAAGTGAAATTAATAAACTTGAATGCTGCTGGTTACTGTCACAATGGATGACATTTTTATTTTCACAAGATCACTGCTTTTTTGGACCTAAATAAAAATCTTTTTAGTGACTTTTACATTAAATTTATAAAACCACCCAACATTTATCATCTTCAGATCCTATTTCAAATTCTGAAAGTTTTAAATTGTTCCTTGAATTAAATTGAACTAACTTACCTTTATCTCTTGAAGCTTAACTTGGAGAAGACTGAGTCAGACGATCAAATGTTTCTTTGCGGTTCTAGGTTTTATGCTGCTATGCCACCCAAGGTATAAAACTGTTAAAACTAGCATTTGCTTTTTTTAAGTACTCTTTTTATAAGAACATCTAATTTTGAAACCGAGGCTGAACGTTCTTAATTAACATGTCTTAAAGTTGTGTGGTATACTAAGTTTGACTACAAACTGAGTTCTTCTTCAGTGCGTCATGCAAATTATAAGAAAATCACATTGTTAATGTTAAAAACAAGTCCTTAAGTATTTGAGTTAATTGTCCTGTTAGACTACAGTTTGACATTTTTTATCTTTATTTAAATGTATACTGCTCACAAGAACCCAAAAAAAACCAAATGATCAAAATAAAGACATTCTTAAGTGACTCTCACCCTTGGTATGTTCTTAATTATGCTCTTAAAATTTTGGTTATTCTCAGCCTGGATGTTCTTGTAATGATGGTTCTTATAAAAAGGGTGTAAGTTTGTTTCTATAGATAAATAAAATGACATTTCTTTCATACCTCAAATCAGGTGACTGAAAAGTCCTTGAAATGTGAAATAAAATTAACTTGGAGTTGAGGGGTTTTAGGCTTCTTGCATGATAACAGCCTTGAATAGTGCACCATTTCTGAATTCTCAATAAGTTTAAAATAGAGGAATATGACAGAACTGTTCAATACAGGCATTATTTATTGGTTCATGGCACTCTTTTAAAGGTTTGTTTAAATCATTAACGCCAAGAAAAGGTAAATGTTGAATCTTGCAAAACTCCTTTTAACTGTTGAATGCAATAATAATTATTGATTTGATGCTTGCTAAACAAAACAACTGAGTTTTTTCACATGTGATTCCTTTGCTATTGTAGGCTTGAAAGTTACTACCTGTAGTTTTCTTATGGTGGCTTTTTCAGCTTAATTTATTCGTACCATATTACAAATTCTATCGGTGTTCAGACTGTTTTTAATGACCTTTTTTAGTCTCAGTGTGCAATGGTTACTTCCTTATTTATTTTAGTCATCTTCAATTGCACAACTGTTTTCTTAGGGCAGTTGCCTGATGTTTAACATTAACTATCTTTGACTGACCTCTTTTCTTACAGGGAATGGCGACAGACCCAGTTCAGTCAGAGGCAAACAGTGTCCTGGAAGCAGCACCAGTAAGAACAAACCTTTGCCGTAATAAGCACATTCTAAAATCACACCTTTACAGGGTTTGTGTTGATTAATTGAGGGCATTTTTCCATCATTGTAACCATTTTATCATGCTGGTTATTTTCAATGGGAAGTTGCTTACTACTTAATATTTCTGATAAATTAAATTAAGGTAAAATAATGATTATTAAGTAAGAACACTTTGCTGTGTGTATCAAAATCATTTTTGGAAAACTGTAAATGGAAATGTTGCAAGTGTTACAAACATAAACTGTGATAACAAAAACTGCAAACAGCCACAAAAATGAATTTTCTAAAATGTCAGTTGCATGGCAGATTTTTGCTCAAACTAAAATGTCTTACAATGTAGTAAATGTACCTGGGTTATTTTGTTTCTTGCAATCTTGTACAAATGTAATTCAACCTCAGAAAAACAAATTAATTTAAATTAAATTTCTTCGATCAAGACCAAAGTGATGCAGTATGCTTATGACAATGAAAATGATAATGAATTTATGGTAAACCAATCTGCAGTTTCTGCAGAATCATGTAACATCTGAGTTAATGTGTTGGCATCTAATCCTAAAAACATCTTTTGTGTAACATGAAACGCCATGCAATGAATGCCAGTTAGATTGATTGGCTGTGGAAATATGGGACCTCTCAGGTGAAAGCGTTCCTAACGACTAGTCTTCTGAGGCAAGAAGCTGTGAAGTAGCCATGAAGTCACCCTGAGAACAGCACAGGAAGTCGTCCTCAGGAGTAGGGAGTCATTCTTAAGTAATAGTGACTCATAAAAATAAAATTGGAAGTCGTTCGCTTTCCTCAAGCAGTTGTTCGAAAATAACAGGTACATGTAGCCATGAGAATGGCTCTGGTCATCCACGAGAGAAAGCAAAAATATTTCTTGTCATTCGAACGAATTTTGAGTTCGCTTGCAACCATTGTATGTCATTCGAACAACTCAAGCAACAGGAGACAATCAAGTCTTGCACTTTCGCGGGCCCCCGCGTAACGAACTTCGCAAAACACTGTTGTAAAACTGAAGTCTTTAACAACACTTGGGAATGGGAAGGTTAACACTGCAAGGAGAGAAAAGAAGCTGCTGGAGAATGGTGATAATAATATTAATTCTTGCGAATATGCGTAGCTTCAAAGTAACCCAACTATTTGTGATGCATTGATCAGAACTGTTGTTCTTGTCTTTATTCTTTCAATGACAAATGTTTTGTGAAATTTTATTTACATTAATTAAGGGGTAGCTAAGGCCAATAAGATTGTTTTAAGGTTCTGAAGAGTTTGTTCAAGCCAGATGTGTCACAACTTTTCGAATGTCACAGCGGACCATTCGGTATGCAAATTTCAAAAGTCAGCAGACACGCTTGCCTGCCATGAATGCCCATTGTGGTTCGGGGAAAATCTTTGACCCATTAGTGAATCTTGCATCCTTGAGTACGAAAGTGCTCAACGTCGGGGAAAACAACACACTACAAGCTCACACGCCAAATTCTTCAGCAGAATAGGCTTAAGCCCGCCGCACACAGTGAGGAAAGAGCTGAGCAAACTGCCTCGCGTTTCCTCACGTGTGCGGAAGAACTGGAATTTTAAAAAAAATGATCCGAGATTACTTTCTTGAGGCTTCACGCTGTCTTCCAAAACACCGCAGACTCCCATGATTTACACTTAAATCCTGCTTTTTGCTGGCGTGAACCAAGTCACGTGGTGGTGCCCTGTCTATTTCCAAGGCATTGGGAGATGAGAATCGGCTGTGAGAATCCGGCGGAAACCTCAAAAGAATACTGTGTGCTCTTTGTTTAATGAAATTCAGTCTTTTTGCCTACCCTTGAGGAAATCTGAGTTTAGATGAGGTTGCTTTCATCAAAGACTTTTCACTCAATGTGATGTGTCAGTGTCATCTTCGCAATTGTTTGTTTCCAGCCGCCTGAATGTTAAAAAAACATCATGGTAACGAATCGACCCAATTGAGTATTTCAATTCTTTGAACACAACCCGTAAGTTACCCGTGAGCTTGCCACGCGTTTGGCCGTTCAAACGACTTTCCTAAGGAACGTCATTTGAAGACACCATACAAAAACTAACAGGAATGATGAAGTGTCTCCTAGTCCCATCAAAGCTTATAAATCTAGTAATATTTTTAAGGAGAATTTATCTTTTCAGCAAAACATTGGAGGATGTTTTGTATTTCTTTGGGATCTCAGGCTGTGAAGATGAATTATTCATTGCTTAGAACCCTTTTTTTTTTGTAAAATAGGCCAAGAGACCCAGACAGGATAACAGTGACAATGAAAAAGAAAGGTGGGTGTTAATTGTCCCTCCCTAGCCCTTGTGGTATGTCATTTAATAGCAAAATATTGAGTAAAATTTGCCACTGTGTCCAATACTTACTAGCTACATTGTACTTCTGGAGTTATTCATGTAGGGCTCAATTTAAAGAAAAAGTCATCATCTGAATAAAGTTTAACTTGTTTATTTTCTAAATGGGATCTTTGCTGTACAGCAGTGATGAGTCAAGCCAAGGTGGATCTCCCTCACAGCAGCCTGTTAACCACACCCAGAGAGAAAACAAATCATCCTCTGGGATGGCAAGCGTCATTACTTGTCAAGAATCTGATAAAAATGACTCTTCCTGGGATGTGGGTGAAGGGAGTATTACAGTGACAACTGCAAATCTTGGAGTAGGAGTACCTAATGTTGTTGCACCAGTGTCTACCACAACATTAAGTTACCCTACATCTGATGGCTCTACTACTATGACAAACTTAGATGGGTGTGGCTATGGAAGTCAAACAATTGCATCAGGAGTAACAGACAGCTCTGGACAGTACCAGCAACTCACAGGGCAGTATGCTGTTAATACAGCTGGTTATTATGGGCAGCGTCCTTATCCTCATATTGTTCCAGCTCCACAACCAGGTATGCAACAGTTCAAGACCACTGGAGGAGTTATCCAAGGAACGGGAATCACCCAGGTTACTGGATATGTTTATCCTCAAACGGGACCTCAGGCAGGTTATCCGATGGTGCAGACTGTCAGATACCCTGCTGTTAACTCAGCAGGCAAGACCACTGGGGATTCTCGTAATGCTTCCCAAGCAGACACGCATGGAGGGAACATCCCAGATATATCTACTCTTCGACAGCCAGCAAACCCCTCATTTGCAAATCCTTATGGAACAGTGACATATCCAGCCATTATCCAGCCTGGTCAGACAGTGTACAGTAATCAATATCAACCTCCATACGGAACAACTTATGTAGCATCCACAGGAACTCCAACCACTAGCGCTGTGGCATATTCTGTTCAACAGTCAGATCAAGCCTCATTTCAGTATGGATACAGGAGCAATCCACAGACTTACCCTTACAATTATCTGAACACTCCTCCACCAGCATATTCACCATCACAATATATAACACAGGTAAACAGCACTCCACCTCCAAATGCGGTAGCTGGTCAAAGCAGCAGTTATCAACTGACACAGCTTCTGCCAGGCCAGGCAAGTCAAGGCATCACAACTAATGGAGAAAGAACACATGCTGCAAGCACTACAGGTATTTTCCATTGTGCTGTTACTGAGGCTGTTAACTGTTTTGTGTTTTTTAAATTAGACCGAGTGTTTTGACAGTAAAGCTTGAAATTTATACCAAAATCTGCAATTTTTGAATATCTTCCTTGATGAATCATTTAACCCTGAATAAAAAAGAGGCTGTCTGTCATTGTTGTTAAAGCCATGACCTCGTTTAGATGTATTGTCTGGTCACCAAGACATTTAATCTACTGGCAATAATAGTGAACTTTTACTGTAAAAGTTGTTTTATTACAAAAGAGTTATAATACTGTAGTTACATGTATTACAAAAACCCTGGTTACTATGCTCATTGATTTGATTAATTTTCACATTGGGGATTTCTTTACCTGATTTCTTATCTCTTGCATTAAAAACTAGCCTTGGATACTTTTTGTTTTAATGAAGCAAAGATGATTGTGCTTTTTCAAAGACAAGGCAAGGATTTCATGTAACAAATTTAATTGTATTTCATCTGTCAGACAAGTTTGATTGAACACTTCAATATCACCATTAATAATTTTCTTCTATGTATTATCATGAGATCCATTTAATGTTTTCATATTCACACCTTTTATTGTGTATGTATGTCTCTGCTCTGTTTTTGCTTATAGATGAGTTCACACACAGAATTACATAAACATTAAATCACTGGCATTTTTTAATGTTGAGCTGAAGAGCGCTTTTTGGACCAATTTTTAGAGTGTAATTTATCATTTTATTTTACTCTAGACTTTCTTAATTATACTCATTGTGAAATGCTTTTGATTGTTATGCAAAAACATTACAAAAGTTATTAAATTATCATTATTACTATTTCACTTTTGAACAGACTAGACGCAGACTCGACTGATCAGTGAGAAAATGGCAAATCTCTTTAGTGACATTTTACGTACTGTCACAGTGATAAAGAAGAGCAATAATTTTCCCTTTATCTTTATTTATTTTTGTAATAACTTATTGAATTGGAATTTTAAAAAATTCTGATAAGTGAACACAGTTTCTGTGCCCTGCCCAGTGTGATGCACAAGGCAGAAAAGAGCAGATGTTTTCACACAATATTAAAATGTGCTGATTAATGTTCAATTCTTGTTGTAGATTTTTGAACATGTGTTCCTTCCTGTAGCATTTTATTTAAATGGAAATCCATTTAATGGTTCCATTGTTTGCTTTAAACTCTCATAAATTAAATGAAGATAAATATTGTTTTATTGTCATGTAGATGCTACTATTAAGAGCACTTATGTTTCTTTAAACTCTGTTTCAGTCACAGTGCACATCTTCAACTACTTTATTTTTTTCTTGATTACATACTGGTTGAAAGATGAAGCACATTATGGGATTAAAAGTAATTTTTTATCAGTGGAAGCCAAACTTTAAGAGGAATGCACAAGGCCATTAGCATCAACAAACAGATGTTTGCAGCATTAAGTTAATGTGATGGAGCTAATTAAAATAACAATGAAAAACAACTCAACTGCATATGTATACAGAGATACTGTATGTTAAGTTTTTCAGATGTGTTTAACCAAGCAGGAAGTTGAAAAAAGGAGCAAATTGTTTTTTCTGATAATTGGTTTTGTTGGAAGGTTGCTGCCACATAGTGGAGATTCTGTTTGTTGGACGGTGGATTTCAATTGATTAAAGCTTGCGACTAATAATTTGTTAGGTGTCTTAAAAGCTTTGGTAAACACAGGAAGTTAAGTGCATTCATGCTTGTTTTGGAAAGTAAATTTTTTAAAGTATTCGATGTGAGTCTTCCTCACATTATATAAAAATAAAGGATTATAATTTTGTCTATTTTTTCCTAGAAAAAACAGGAAAGGTTGTCTTATGTTTCATTAGGAAAGTAAATTATTTTGAGAATGATGGTAAAATTCAAGAACTCCTACATTGAAGAAGTGTTTTAGAAAGAAGTAAATTCATTGCAAGTTTTAAAAGAAATCACAGAACTTTTTAATTTTCAAGACGTACACTCTACATGTATTTTGGTGTGTCCCACTACTTCATCAGTTGCAAAATGATTTGAAAAAACTGTCTGAATTTATGAAAACCTGGAGAATTATACATCCTGGTTCCATTGTTACCAGAACCAGAGGTGTATCCAGGTTTTCAAATTTGGGGGTCCTCTGGACCCCTTCTTGAAAAATTTTGGTTCATTGCAAAATTTTAGGGGTCCAGCTAATCAATATTCAAGAATATTTAATATTCATTCTATTTGCCTCCTAATTGCTGCTGTTGTACTCTTTAAGATAATTTTCTAAATTGCACAAAAATGAAGTCTTATCCTCCCTTCAAATATAATTCTACTTAAAATAGAATGATCAATTTCTTTGAAACTGTTATATGCTGTTAATTTGTTGATCAAAATTGAGATGTATGGGCTGTCAAAGCTTCATCGATAGCATCTGAAAACGCCTCAAGAAATCTGTCGACCTCGGCTTTGTCAGTTGAATTACTGTTATGAGTTATCGATGTTAAATACATGTATGGTTGCTTTACTTTACTTTAATTTACTTTACTTTGTACGCTGTGGGAAGTGTTGCTTCCAGGTGATAAATTAACTAGATCTCCACAGCCAAAAAAGAAAACAGAACTGAATTTCAATTTTCCGTAAAAGAGGATCATTTATTTTAACATCACTTGCGGTTTAATTTAAAAGAAAGAAAAGAGTAAGCAAATTGAAGCGATACACCATTCATCGTTGGCCCTTGACTTTGCCATGGCCAATGTAAAGAATCAAGTGATTGATTATGGTCAAGTTTCGTGTTTAACACATTATTTCTGACACTAACTCTGAAAACGTTTCGTAATTTGCAAGACAAGTTCCGTGGAAAACAAGAACCAAAATGATGACTCGTGCGCGCCCAGAATCAAAATTGACAGGGTTGGGAATGTTCATTTTTGTTGTGAAATATGCTGTTTGCATGATTTTCCTGGTGTTTGTAATTTGCATAAACATAAGCTTTTTTCCCTGTGTCCGGTTGGACCCTTTGTTCTATATTCTGTGGGCCCAAACAGAGAGTGCATCCAAGGATGCAATGACGCACTCTGGATACATCTCTGCAGCACCTTCTGGCAGAAAGCTTTCACAGGTTTACACACCAGTTACCCTGGTTTTCCACCATTGTACTTGTAAAAGGTTAACACTTTGAAGAGACTAACACATACCGTGCATTTTACCTAAAATGCACGGTATGTGTTAGTCTCTTCGTAGTCTATACAGGGTTTTTGTTAAAGCCGGGACGCCGGGACCTTTACTCTGCTATTTTTATTTTTGTCCCGGCTATTTTAAGCGCAGGTTGTACAAGGATTCTTTCAATATGAAGAGACTAGTCAACCGATATTTGTAATTTATTTTTTTATATTTTCTTAAACCAAATCGTGCTTTATTTCTCTATTACTGGGTATTGTTAGTTGTACCACAATTTGCGTACACGTACGTGTAGCTGATTTGGAGTTCACGACAAGATGTTATCAAGTAACAGAAAACACATTGATCGGCGCGCCCTGCTTTCGTCATTAGGGAGTTTAAGCAAATTGCTATGGCGGGCTCTAATACGGCTGCCGGAAGTAAATTTCTTCAAAAATGAGACACTGTGCATGTTAGGCGGTTACGGTCAGCCGTAGCGCGAAGGAAATGAAGCGGAAAATCGACCAGTATTTTACCCAAAGGTACCCATTAGGCCTCACAAATTCAAAAATTTCTGGGGGAGGCGCCCCTTACCCCCCAGTGGGAGGGGGACGACCCCCTACCACACCTATCCCGCCTTGGCACAGCGTCTCAAGATGGCGGCAGAGCCGGTCAGAGCCGCCATCCTGGTCCCTGCTATATGTTCAATTGTCCCTGCTATTAAAAATCATAACAAAAACCCTGCTATACCTTTCATTGCCTCGAAATCTCTCACTTGTGTTAATACTTTGTGATGGCAAAAATCTATATTACTTCATTGTTGGTGAGCGGATATAATTTTTATTCACAGAGTTGTGAAGAATTGCAAATGAATGAGTGAGTGTACATGTAGCGAACAAGTTATTTTGTGATTCTTCCCAACAAGTGAATAAAAATGGTACATACACACTCACCTACCATGAAGGAATTTTTTTATTATTATTTTTATAAGTGCTGAGATTTCTTTAAAACAATAATGACAACAGATTAGACAATGTGGGGAGTTTTATTCACCAGAAGGCTCTAACAGTGTAGCGTCTTCTGTTAAAATTTGTACATGATGTAATGAATTTATTCATCAAAGCGACATCTTGAACATAAAGGGGTGCCTTGGGAGTTTTTGCGGCACGGATGACACAGTTCTTCAATTTCACTAATGAAAAACATTGTTCATCCAATCAGACACAGCGAACAATGATTTTTCACAAGTGAAATTTCATTGTTCATATCGCTGATTGGCTGTCACTAAAAACTATGATTTTTTCATCACTGTCATTTTCTGTTAATAAAGCTCAGTACTTATATGGTACAGAGTATAAGTGTCACTCTGCGGAGGAATTGGGTCAACCTGGCACCTTGCTTTGACAAAGATTGGTTGGCAATCTTAATAATACTGATTTATCTGATCTGTTTTTCTTGAGGAAATACAAGTATTCAGTATTCGCCATCCAACCTTCCATCCACACCAAGCCCGCCCTCTCACTCCCCAGTCACTGGAGTGGAGGGTACCATTAACAGTGTGCCTATAGTATCTGGAAGTGTTGGTATTCCTGGACAAGATGTTGTCAGCAGAGTTCAGGTTCTGGTTGATTCAGGAGCGAGTTCCCCAGGGGTGCTAGTTCAGAGTGGAAACAGAGGCAGAGGCCGGGGAGGAAGAGCTGGTAGGGGGAGGGGTGGTGGAAGGGGAAGAAGATCAACTTCTGGACCTCCACCTGAAATTGATCACAACATTGAGGTACGCTGAAAATTGCTGTATAATTGAACAGTTCATTGAAAACTGATACACTGTAGTAGACTGAGTACAGCTGCCCCTGTAGAGAGAAAACACTACTCTGGTTCACAGTGCCCTTTGAACAAACTGATTTTAAATCAGAAATAACTGAACAGAGTGTAGTGTAACGTGAAGTGCTAGATTTCTATCCCATATGAACCATGTGAGCGTGTTAGCCCTACTGATGGAACTGGGCCCACACAAGGACAGAGAAAAACTAAGACCAGGGTGGTTCATATGGGATAGAAATCTAGCACTTCATGTTACACTTCAGTCTCTTCAGTTAATTCTGTTTAAAATATAAGTGCTACACGGCCAACGTTTGTATAAAGGTAACCTTACCTTGTGCTTTTAAATCAGTTTTGTTTTCTTAAAGTTTTTGATTAAGAAACACATACAGTGTAAAATGATTCTCAGCAAGAGGCATTCGTGGCTTTTCCCCCAAATCCCATTTGGGTGCATTTTAGCTTTCTAGGATTTGGGCATACATTTGGTATCGTACTCCTACAAGTTTCGCAAGGTATAGTATTAACATGTTAGTGAAAAACCTGAAAACACTGGTCCAAAGTCTTAGAAATGCAAAACTTTCAGTATTTTTTAGAACAATTTTTTGAAATTCGATGTTCGCTTTAGATGTGTAGCACAATCACCGTACCCACTTGGGGGTGACTCAGAAACATTTCCTGATTTATTCAGTTTAACGTCTTCAATGAAGCTATATTTTTGCTGAATGCTAAGGTTATCCTTGTTGATTAGGATACAGGGTGTAAAAAGGGTAAGCGACTTTCCTTTCTTGAGAAAACAAAGGAAAAGGATAGAAAAATAGGCAAATTTTGAGTGTAACGTGTAACACAATTTTCAAATTGAAAGTCTTCAAAACCATTTTTCATAAGAGAGAACAATTATGTGGATTAACGGACAATAACCAGTGATAACACGCAGTAAATACTACATATGAGCCAAATTAAAACAGTTCAAGTTTATTAAAACACATTAAAAAGATTCAAAATTCCGTAGTTTCCTTACTGTAACGCTGTGTTTTGGAATTCTGGCGGTCACTAGGTTATAGTTTGAAACAAGTCTTCAATTGATATCTGTGGCTTCAAAACCATCTCGACTAAATGCTCATACCTTGTGCTTTAACATACAGAAAAATTAGTTTGAAGGATCCACTACGACTGGAGAAATCACTCCTCAAAACAGTCGCTACGCTTTTTCTGTTCCGCAATTACGCAATAATATGTTTCGAGACCGCTTCTTTCAATGTTGCTCCTGCTCCAACCAAGGCGTAAGTGGGTTCCAACCAAGCATTTTCTGAATGCTCACAAGTTCCACTAGCTATTCCACAGTTGCGTCATCGTAGCTTTCAGGGTCGCGAAAATATTAGCCTTTGAATGAGTCGCTACGTTTTTTTTGACATGCCGGGCCATATTGAACCTAGTCTTGAGTGCCAGTGAACATCACAAATCTACTTCCAAAAGAAGCCATGATTTCCATGTGCTTCACAAGGCTTGGTAACCTTTCCTCTATGGATATTATTAGGAAGTCCACAATGTCTTTTCAGGGGCAATTTTCAGGAAATTGAGAGAGACATCTGCTCTGACCTCAAATTGTAAAGTGGAGCAAAAAAGTGGAGCAGAAAGCCAGCGTTTAGGGTGTCAATAGAACTAAATGAGGGGATGCTATCCTCCATGTAGTGAAAGCTTTCTGTTTTTACTTTTTATTTGCCTCAAAATTGACTATCTGTATGAAAGACCACGCCTGCAAGGGGTCATGGGTAAATCAAAAATTCAGTTTTAACGGACCAAACATTAATATTTTCCGAACAATTAGAAAGATATGCAAGTCTGGGTGTGAAATAAGCCAAAATAAGTGATTTTCACCCCAATAAACACAATTTCACAATTTTTAGGTATGTTACAGAAATGGGTACCGTGATCATGCTACTCATCTTTAGTGTACATGTACATTGTAGCACATGTAATGAAAGCTTCAGTCACACTCTTTTTTTTTTTCAGCGAATCTTTATTTGGGATCTTGATGAAACGATTATCATTTTCCATTCTCTTCTAACGGGGACATTTGCTTCTAAATTTGGCAAGGTAATTCAATGATGCATTTTTGTACTATGGTTCCAAACAGTGTAATTATTTTGGTGAGATTCAGTTGCAAAAGGATTTGCCCGATTAGACCTTGGTACAGTGTAGTAAATCAAAGA
Source organism: Montipora foliosa (assembly GCF_036669935.1). Lineage (NCBI taxonomy): Eukaryota > Metazoa > Cnidaria > Anthozoa > Scleractinia > Acroporidae > Montipora > Montipora foliosa. The sequence continues at coordinate 35,561,708 of NC_090879.1, forward strand.
GTGGCCTCTTATGAGAAAACTAGTTGCTTCTGGGATAGTAGATCATTACTCTGGATACCTGAAAGTTATTCGAGTTTCATGGCAGCAAATGGACAATAGAATTACGAGGCAGTTATTTCATTGTCTAAAAGCAATGCACTAGATACCTTTGAGCAATACATTTGACCTCCCTATCCAGGGTACGAAATTGCGCCTTCCTGGTTGCCAATGTGACTAAAAATTGAGTAATGGCGACCAGAATATCACAAGTGGTTGCCAGTGGGCGACTTACTATTGCAGTGCTATTTGCATTGTTATTATCATCATTGACGTCCAGAGAAACTGATTGACAATAAAGTTCAAAGCTGTTTGTGTTACTTTTTGTCCTACCAATGTTTTTGAAATAGAAATGAAAGGAGTTTTCTCATTTTACCACCTCCATAACGTTGCAAGCTGCCACGTTTTTTTTTTTTTTTTTTTTTTGCGGTTTCTCTTAAAATACACATTTTAGCCTGGCACAGGTTTTAAGCAGTATACCAGTGACACAGCCTTTGGGTCAGCAGTCATATGTACCAGTGCAGGCTGTATGGCTGATGGTGGTCTACTGTTCCACCAGAGGCTTTCGTGTTTTTATGAGCAGTTTGTGGTATGCACGTTGCAGTGGTTTTACAAGCTGTCAGCGGTTCTTAGTCAGTTAGCGTTGGTTCTGTGGTCGTTGGGTGTTGTCGGAATTGGGTGTGTTCAGAGCTCCTGCCTGGGGGGCCATGAGCTCCTTCTCTCCCACCCCTCTAGGCTCGGAGGCCCCCCTGCTTGGGCTTTGCCAGGTTTTGCCAGTCATTGGTGCAGTTTCCATCGTGGAGCTGGCTACCAATAGTGGAAGCTCCAGGATGTCTCAAGCACCCAACCTCCACATTGCGACGCAGTTGTTAATGAACATTACTGTACTTATTCAGCTATAAACCGAGCGATTTTTACACAAATCCACACAATTTGGGCAAATTTGAAGCCAAAGAAGGGTTCTCGGCTTATAGCCAAGTACTTTGATGAAAAGAAATTTTCTCAGCAAATTAAAACAGTAACAAATGAACATGCATGCACTTAGAAGCCAGGCTAAATTACTGGTTAATTTGAAGAGCAGTTGTTGTTGTTTATGGACTTTTATTATTTGGTGGCTCGTAAAGGAGCCATTTTAGTTGTTGTTTGATTGGGATCGATCTTACTGCTCGTCTTCTTCCTCGCTGTCTGTTTCGAACTCGTTGTCGATTTCCTTGTCGTCACTAGTTTCTTCTTCTGGGATATTCTCATCAAAGATGGTATAGTCTTCTGTGCTGCGTGTGCGTTGGAGATGCCACAAGTCTTGAATGAATGCCTCACCTTCTCGGGTATATTGCGCATGTTTTACCCATCGAAGGACTTGGTTTCGTGACGGAGCCTTCTTCTTCCCGGCAGGTGTAAACTCGAAGGGACCAGTAATTAGCCACAAAAGGTACTGTCGCCTGATATTTTCCTTAAAACGGCTTGTTCAGGCACTTGTCTAATGGCTGAAGGACAGGAGTTAGGCTGCCAGGAATTATTGCCACGTCAACCTTGTTTCCGCAAAACTTCTTTCACGTCAGGTGAGCACGGAACGATTCCCTCACCAGCAGCGACGGCTCATCCGCAGGGCTTCTTGGCAGGCAAGTGCGAATCCACTCCTTAACACCTAAAATGAATAAAGGATAAAATCAATGGAAGCGAAAACACCGCAATGAAGGCACTTGTACATCGAGCTTAATTGAAGTAAAAATACCGGTAACAAGAAGGCGATTGATGGTGATTGTTAAATAAAGCAAGACAAAACGACAAGCTTACCAGCTTCATCCATCCATCCTTTTTTATGGAAAGAAACTCTGATGGAATCTGGCACAACAAGGTCTCTAGATGTTCGCACTCACTTGAAGATCACTGCGGGTGGCAGTTTGTTTCCATCAGCCGCAACTGCTACAACAAGTTGCAAAAATAGTGGAGACACTTCACCTTCTTGGGGCGTTATTAATTTCCCTATTATCTCTCACACTGCAGCCCCCCTCCCCACCTTATCAGTGTTGCTAGCAAGACAAAAAAAAATGTTGGGAATTTAAGCAGTCAACATTGAAAGGGGGAGAGGGGAGAGAAAGTGGGAAAGGTTTAAATTCTAGATATGGCAGGCATTGGAAGCTAGAAAAGGTGTTTTTTAATGAAAGTGTCTCAACAATTTTGCAACTTGTTGTAGCGTTACTGTGAAATTTCTCTTCTCCACACCACAAGATTTTACGGGAACATTTCTGCTGACGCTGAATTCAAGGGTATGGCTGGACGGAAGCTTGAACCGCATTGGTGTCTCATCCATGTTGAAGATCCTTGCCAATGAGTATCCACAACGCTGACGTGCCGCTTTGACAAACCGATAGATCTTCACTGTTTGTTCCTCTAAATAGTTCAGGAAACGCTGCGCAAGGGTTGTTTTTGCTGATGCAATGACGACGCTTCCATTTCTGATACCAACGGAGGGATGCTTTAAAATCAGGATCACAAAATTCTTTGGCATTAAACCACTGACAGCTATTCGTGTTTAAAATGAAAAGAAAGTGTGTCAGCACGATGAAGTGGAAGATCGAGTAGAGCCAATATCAAATGCTACTAGCCAATGAAAGGTAGCCAATGAGAACATGACACCAAGCAACAAGTGGATTTCTTCTTGTTTTAAAGCGGCATTTTCCAAGCAAAAAACCGTACGCATTAGAGGGAAAATCTTACCGTGACTTCTTTGCTCTGAAAACCACTCTAACATTCATTGATCGAGCTTGGGATACACGTACTTTGGTGTAAAGCAGCCCATTGTCTTTTGTTTGGCCGATAATTTAAGCTCCCTGTTGAATAGATTTGCCTGAACTTTCCTCCAGCGACAGACCATTGACTCGCTGATGCCGTATTCTCGGGCGATCTCGAATTTATTTTCGACAGCTTCTGCTTCGGCGACTATTTTAAGTTTAAAGGCGAGATTGTAAGCTGAACGTCAAGCTTTTGGCATGATTGCTGGTAGACTTTTAAGGAACAAGATTGATTATGATGGAAGGTTTCTAAACTCAGAATGTTTTGTTAAACCTGCACAAGCTGTTTTATTGATTTGTTAGGGTCACATCAAATTCATCTCCACTGTGATTTGATGTTTCCAGTTGAATAGCTTTTTATAAACGCTTCGCTTGTACGAAGACATGTTTCCAGTGAGGTCAGTAATTGTTTTAATAATGTTCGTCACCTCACGATCACGTTTATTGCTTTGAGCATAATTTTTCAGTCAATGTCAATTGTATTTTTACGAAAATTCCATGCTCGATAATAAAGATCAAGACCTAAAATGGCTCACGGCTTATAGATAGATTTCGTGTCGGTCAAGTTGATTTTTTTTTTTAGAAGTTTGGGGTCTTGGCGCTCGGCTTGTAGCCGAATAAGTATGTTAAGCAATGTTCACCAGTACATTATCCATTATTAATGAATGAGCCATCCAGACTTCAGCTGGCTGCAGAAACTTTTTTTTGTTCTGTGCTTGGAAAATTTGAAAATCACTCAAATTAAAAACTACCTTTTTGAAATGTATTACCCTACTTCTTCGCCACATGGTATTCTGAGTAAACACTTACAGAAGCATCTTGTTTCTTATTTTGTATAATATCTACAGCTTGCTGGTTGACCTTTTTTTGTTTGCTATACTGTGACCAAAAGAAAAACAGATGGAAGGGCTTCACTGAGTTTTTCCGTTCACAATATGTTGTCTTTCCTTTTTATTTTAGGATGCTCCAAATTCTGTGTCATTAGGCCTTCGCATGGAAGAAATGATATTCAATTTGGCAGACAGTCATTTATTTTTCAATGATTTAGAGGTAAGGACCACCTTTTTTTTCTAGTCAGAGGTACAATTTCTAGGAAGATGTTTTGAGCAATAATTATTGTGTGATAGCATTTTAATACCAAGTCTGGGTCAGAGGCCCAGGAAATTCAGGAGGGGAAAGGGGGTTGCACAATAAAAATCACTTTCTGAGGGGTTAATTTCGAACTCTATACGAAAATTGCTATTTACCTATCTTGGTAGATCAGTTTTGAAGAAATAAGTAAGTCTAACTATATAATTTATGATAATTTTTTTCTTCCTAAAGCATTATGTATGTGAATCCAAAGGAATTAGGCCCCTGTTAGGCCAACAAAAACTCTAGTTGTCGGGTATGTGATATTGACCGCCATTACTCATGACCAGTCTTCATAGAGACAAGACAGCGTAACAGGTGTGGTTACTAGCTACGTTTCTTCGATCTCTGTGTCGCGTCAGTCAATTGAGAAACAGTACAACAGTGAAAGTTTCGCTTCAAGAAGCAGAAAGTCTATGATGTAACAATTTCAGAATCTAGAGTTTTTATTCTCCTTTTCGTTTCCTCTTAATTTTGTGGTTGAAAGTTTGACATGTCTGCGATCATATTCACGCTGAAAGGGGTTAATTCCATCAACATTACGGTGGTGGAGGCGGCTACCACCGGCTTGGGAAAAAAGAAACGTAAGCTTGCACAGCAAGGTAAACTGACAGATACAAATTCAGCTCTGTCATTTTAAGGGATAAGCAACATTGTGTCGTTTATATTGCATTGTAGGTAGTTTACTGTGTTCTAATTCGAGGCCACTCAATGAAATTAAATGAAAACCATCGCATAACTGCAATCGGTATCATTCTTTACTTTGATAATCTTTTTCGTAAAAATAAACTTTTCCAGAGGGGTTGGGGGGTCTTAAGTGAAATTCCCTCGGTGGTGGGGTATGGATCTTTTCTGGAACCACACATTGTGATCTTTGTGTTGAATTTGCACATTTTTTGTCAAACTTTATAACACTTAAAAGAAAAAAAGAACCAAACTAACAATAACAAAAACCCAATGTCTTGCCATCATTTCAAATGTCACAGATGTATCTTTTGTTTCATGTGTTGTTAGTGACACGCAAGGAAACCTTACCACAAGAGGCCGCTGAAATCAATGTCACTTTCAATTTTGCGATTTACTTGTGCAGCCAAAAGTACAATAGAAAAATTGAACATACCAAAAATCTCCTAAAATGTTTTTCACTGATGGTAACTTTTTACATTTGTGGCACAAAATTTATGTTGTTTTCATGTTGCATATTTATTCTTCATCGACACCACTTTTCTTAAAAACTGTATATCAATATTTACTTTTGCATCAATATTTGTTTTGCATAAAGCAGGCTAAAGCCCTGGCCTAAGTATCAAACAAAGTTAGATTCCACATGCAACATTGTTGGATGTAAATTGTTGTTGTTTTTGTGATTATGGCTTGTATGTATTGCCTTGTGTATGTACCGGTATATATATTTTCTAAATTTGGAAAGCATGATAAATTTTCATGGAAGAATAATATTCTAAAAATCAACATGGTTATCCAACTAGAAGTATACATCTCTATTAAAGAATTGTCATTATTTGGTGGAGAACAGTCCTTCTCTGTTTGTACAATGAAAAGCAGCAAAATGATTCTTCCCTCAAGACCTCTACTTCTTTAGAACAGTAAGGAAACTCTTGTTCTTTTGAAAAGAATCCTTATTCTTCTCTGGTGACAAAGAATCTAACTTGAAAGATCCTTCCTTGCTCTCCTTAGTCTTCCATGATACTTTACAAAACAAAGACTGTCTTAACTTTTGAAACTGATCCTGGATCAGGGCATTCAGCATCCGCACAATCTGCTTTACACCTCCATGTTACACAAATTCTAATTGAAAATCCCAGGCAACACAAGACAGCACAGCCCGTTGGTAACATATTCAGCACATAGATTTTTGTCCAGGCATATCGCTCCAACTATTGTTCCTTTTCCAGTTCTAGGTTGGGATATCCTAATTTTGTGATACAAATCCTCCACTCTCTTGGCCATTTTGGCGTTACTCGTACGCCTGCGCAGTGGTGTTCATGACAAGAACCTTGTCATTCAAAACGGATTATCCGAGAGTCACTCATTTCCTTACCCTGGTCAAGAGTAACTAACTCTGGGAACAATATTGATAGTGACTTCATCAAAATGCCTTGTCAAAGCTTTAAAAAAAGTTGGCCAACAAATTCATCCATTTCCATGGTCCCCATCCTTTGTTCTACACAGCAAGGAATACCTAGAGTGCATTAATATGGTTCTTAGTAACATTCAAATCTAGTCGCAAATTTTAAGGAAATGGCATTTGTGCATATAACATTGCAGCTAAATTATGCTGCAATAATTGTGCCCCATAATTATCTTCAGATGGAAAGAAAATTCACTTCTTCATTTCTTCATTTATTTTAGCAAAGATAGCTGCAAAGTGGCTACTGCTAACCTTTATTTCAGTAGAGAGAAGGTGGAAACTATTCCCAAATATACGATTCCTCCCAATATTTTAGTCACAAATGCAACTGTAGTGGTTGCAATTTCAAGTCCTGATGTTACTGCAATGCTACTGAAGCTGGTTAAGATTCCTCTGTGAAGGCTTTTCTTATTGCATGGAAATTGGTTTGGACAAAAATTGTCACTTGCAAACAACTTGCTTCTTTTCTGTAGTTGATAATAAACCCCCCTTCCCCCTTAAATTTTAGCAATAACTTGCCACCATATCTTTTTAATATTATGCTCATTTTCCAGGATTGTGATCAAGTGCACATTGATGATGTTGCTGCAGATGATAATGGGTTAGATTTAAGGTATTTAAAACTTTCGCAGTCGTACATCATTTTTTGGACAAAATTGTCCTTTGTCTGCTTGGGTTCAGCGACACTGTTGATGTTTAAACAGACTCAGTTAAAATGTAACAGTCGAAGGGCAGTGTCATCCATGAGAATCAAGAATCAGTGGTGTTGTTACAGCAGTTAAGTTTAAATTCCATCATTCAGTTTAGATGGACATTTTGAATTCTGTTACCTTATTTTTGTCCATTTGTGGGAATGTTAGGATTTTAACTGTTATTCATGTTTGTTTTTCCCTTCAGGCGTCACTCACTTTTATTTTTTGGGAATGGCAATCCTGTTTCCCTTTGTTTTGTTTTTTTTGTATTGGGATTTTTTATATTTTGCTTTGACCATATTACTGTATGCCGTTGAGGTGCATGGCAAGAAAAAATTAACACTAGCTTAATACATGTAACTTTTTTCCCACCAGCCTTAAGCACATGATGTGGTAATTTCTTTGCAGACAGAGAGATAATTATGCAAACTTTTGAAGTTCCTAGTATTGTCACATTGTATGCTATTTTATTTATTTGATCAGAAAGTGCTGAAGACTCATTTAATGAGTATTCAGTAGTTTTAACTGAAATGGCATGCTATTTTAAATAAGCACCTGTGCACAGGTGCTAAGTGAAGAAAAATATGATACTTACTCGAGAACCTCTTTGCGTGTGTGCAGTACCTACAACTTTGAGGGAGATGGATTTCATGCGGCTGCTACATCAGCCAATCTGTGCTTAGCAACAGGAGTCCGAGGTGGAGTGGACTGGATGAGGAAACTTGCTTACAGATACAGACGCATAAAGGAGGTTTATAACAGCTATCGGAATAATGTTGGAGGTAAATCAGTGTTTTTTATGTGTAGCAACCTTCAAATCTTTGATGGCAAGATTAACAGAAAGATCAACATATGAATATGTCAGTGTTCCTGTTCATGGACAGCAACTTCATGGGGATTATCATATCCAGAAAGTTGTAATCTTATTTAGCATTGCAGTATCTGTCGTGGTAACCTCATGATTGAGGCAAATTTGTGTCACACTGTATAACAGCTGTCTGTTAACATTGTGTGGGTTCCTAAACATCAAACAGAGTTAAGAACCAAGTATTGTGAAACACTTTGGTTTATGTTCTGGAACCAACAAGACAAGTAATGGGAGGTCTATTGATTTACATTACAAAAGCTACACATTTACCTCTGCCTTTAATTTTTTTGAAAAAAACTCTTAACTGTTTGGGTTTAAACTCGCTTCCTGCTGCACCAAATGTCCAGTGTTGGTCAAACTGATCTAACAGTCGGTGAATGTTTGTCCTTGATACTATTTTGCATGGTTTTCACTTTTCAGGTCTTCTTGGTCCTGCTAAGAGAGAGACATGGCTCCAATTGCGGATGGAATTGGAGGCCATAACAGATTCTTGGCTGACATTAGCATTAAAGGCCTTAACATTGATCCACTCCAGGTAAGGGACCCTGGCTCAGCAATGGCAACAGGCTCATTGAAACACTCTAAACAACCCATAAGGTTGATAAATTAGCTTTTATTTGATACAAAGATTCTACTTGCTGCATTTTGTATCATCTATACTTCCGGTCAACTAAGGTGCCTTTACTACCTCATGGTAGTATTGTGGATCACAATACTGGAAACTCATTCATTGGACGCAGGTCATTTAGTTGCCAGGGCCCATGTGTTCTTGTGAAGGGACTGATGAATTAAAGAATTGCATATTTGAAGTGTGGGTTATAGATGAAAGATCAATGTGATCCTCATACTCAACTGGACAATTTAACCCAACAACCCCTGGGAGTGAGACTTAACATATTTTAGTCTGTCTAACGCCAAACGATTTTACTCATCAACTGGAGGTGTTCCATCAAGAGCATTCGAGGTGTCAATGCCTTAAGCAATTATCACTTAATCTTCCGTTCTTTCATTCATCAGTTTTTTCATGGGAACACATGAGCCCAACATATTGACGTGCTCCCAACTGAGTGGCTTCATAGCTCAGTTGGTTGAGCATTGCACCAGCGCAGTAGAGGTCATGGGTTTGAGTCCTGTTGAGGCCACCTGAAAATTAGAGACAATTTCTTAAATTGTCCAGTGCGAGGATTGCATCTTTTCTTTGGTCATTGTTCAAATTGTGTACCTTGATTTTGTTGTTTTGGTTACAGCATGGTTTCACATTGCTGTGATGTTTGTAGGTGGTTAATACTTAAAATGTTCTCTTGTCCCATATCAGTGTATATTTTAGAGGTGCAGGGATGACGCAGTGGTGAGTCAGAGCACTCGCCTCCCACCATTGTGGCCCAGGTTCGATTCCCAGACTTGGCATCATATGTGGGTTGAGTTTGTTGGTTCTCTACTGAGAGCACTGAGAGGTTTTTCTCCGGGTACTCAGGTTTTCCCCTCTCCTCAAGAAAGCAACATTTGATTTGATTTGCGTTAATTTGTTGATTCAACGGTTCATTCAGGCGCACGGTTGGCTCACAGGGTTGACATTGATTCTTGAATTGATCAATGTGAAGCCTTTTTGGGCAGATTTAGTTTCTGGATGGATGACCATCAGGAATATCCCTTGCCGTACGCTCCCGGGGAGCAGGGTTGGCGAAGTGATGAGTGCTTTTGCCTTCCACCACTGTGGCCATCGCGGACTTGACACTCCAAATTACAGTTCAATCTGGTTTAGAGGGCTGCAAGTTAGAAAACTGTGATAGGTTAATACGTCTCTATCTCTAAATAAAAGGTAGAATTATTACAGTTTACGGTGTCCCCAATTAGTGCTCCAGCGCTTGAAAATTAGACACTTATATAAAGTTTCTTCCATAGAGCATGAATGAATACTCGTATTGTTTTGAAAAAAATTAAAGAATTCTGAGGGGCCCTCGTGGTTTATCCTGTGGTTCCTCTGTATCATTCTTTGTATACTTCATAGTTGATGATTGTTTGGGCCAGGACACAGCTATTACAACGGCTCTTGTGATTGGTCAGGAGACAACAGGCTAAAAAAAAAAAAATAGGAGAAACGATAAAACTGTGTCCCATACCGATCCACTGAAATTAGAGGTTGTAAAATGCTGTGTGGTACCTGGATTGTTTTCGTGTTTGCAAAGAATAAACATAGTTGAGGAAGTTGTAGCCTGGGAATTGTCCCTTTCCTGAATTTTGTGTCTCCTCTTTAATGTTTTTGCTTTTTCATCTCAGGACAAATTGTCTGAATGTTATGGTGACAACCACCCAACTTGTTCCTGCATTGGCCAAGTGCCTTCTTTACGGACTGGGAGGAATTTTTCCACTTGAAAATATTTATAGTGCTACAAAAGTTGGTGAGTTGTATTTGAGCGCTTCTGTTCATTCTATGTGCTTTGTTTTTAAGAGGGATGTGTGGGCGTGTTTTCATATTTTTTATACAAAATATTGCTTTTGAAATAGGAAAGGAAACCTGCTTTGAAAGAATATCAAATCGTTTTGGAAAGAAATGTACATATGTAGTAGTTGGTGATGGAAGAGATGAAGAAATGGCAAGCAAACAGGTAAATGTCTGGCTGTTCAAGCGGTTTTCTTGTAAAAAGTACTTATTTGGCCTCCTTTGTACATATTTAACGAATGTGATAAAATCGTGTTTGCAGTTCGCCGCGATACTGTAAATTTAGGGTTGGAAGAGGAAATAGTTAGGCTGACACTTGTGGGGTTATGTCTCCAAAGTAAAATCAAAACTGACTGAGTTACCTGCAGTTCATAATGATTGAATCTAGTCAAATTTCTAAAATATCAACAATTTCTGTGATACTAAAATCCTGGTAAGTGCTGTAACGGGGTTCTCTACAAGATGCACGATGAATTCTTATTTTTTTTTCGTGGGGGAGGGTTGGTTGGTCGTGAATTTCAAAGGTATTCAGCTTAGTTTTCTGCTGTCTTTGTTTTTGAGTAAGCTTGTTTGTCCATGTACAATTACTTATCAAAGTTATGACCAATCACCAGGTACTATTTGGGTCACATTTTCTCCTCTGTTAACCCCAATTCTTGGTTTTCTCGTGATGTCACGGCCGCCATGTTGGTGTCCCGATCTATTTCCTCCGGGAATTTAACCCTATTATTGTGCAAACGTTTTCTTTTGTTTTCATCGAAAACATGGCTGTTGAACACGTGAGTGAAACCCAAGAATATAAATCAGTCGATGAATGATTCCAAGGTTAGCGTAAACATTGGTTTCATTTTTTTCAACTTTTGGTGAAATTTTATTTTGGTAATTATTGCTTTCAAGATTGACTTCCTCTTTTGTAAAGTTTTGCCGATTATCAGCATTAAACAGCTTTTGGGTTGGTTAAATTTTAATCTGGGATTAAAATTAATCGGCTTTTGATCAACCAGGCCCAGTACAATTGACTTTTCATACAAACTCCTGCTCAGCTAATTAGTATTCATTAACATTTGCTACAGATCTCTATTGTATTCAATTTACTGTTCCATTTCACAAGTGCGATAAAATATTCGCGTCCGAACTGTTCGGGCGTTTACTACTAACTTGTGGTAATATCATTAGATTAACCCTCGATATGAGATGGAGTTCTTTGTTAATCAACTATTGGAACATGGTACAGGTTGTGATTTCCTCCAAAGGTATACCTTGTGACCTGTTTGGCAGTAATATCAGGTGTTCGTTAAAGTGACATAAGGAATATGTTGTTTATTAAGCTATTCAACTCCGCCAACAGTCTGCATACGTCTTTATTTACGTTTTGCTGAAAAGATAACTGTTTGCTTGTGGGCCATCTGTTGGCCGACAGTCAGTCTGTAAGGTGTTGGTGACCTGTCGGTAGAATGTCGATAACTTTGGGGGATTACTTATTTCCTTGAACAATTTATGATTTGCGACCCCTGATAGTTGCATCGAAAAGGTAAAATTAAACTCTTGATAGTCTTAAGACGTTAATCCATTTTATAGCACAAAGAGGTGATTTTAGCTCATTTAATTCCTTCAACGATTACAATATTTTCTGGCTCAAATCCTGCGCGAGTTGCTCGGAGGTGAACAGCAAAGGCTTTTGGGAGTTTGAGTAGCCAATCAGAGCGCGCCTTCAACGCTATCCACTGTTTTAGAATATACTAATCAGCAACTATTCACCGAAGTGGAGATGGCAACTGGTGGATATTTACCGAGCCTCGAAGCGGCAGGGTAAATATCCACCACTAGCCATCGACACTGAGGTGAATAGTTGCTAATTAGTATATACTAAAACAGTGAGATAAGATAGCACAAAAAGATGATTTTAACTCATTTATTCCTGCACAGATTACAACATTTTCGGGGGCGAATTAAGCGCGAATTGCTCAGAGGTGAATAGCAAAGGATATCCGGAGTTTGAGTAGCCAATCAGCGCACGAGTTCAACGCTATCCACTGTTTTAGTATATACTAATAGACCATATTCGTATTCTCAGTATTGGACTGGAACTCCAATTCTGGTCAAAACCGCTTTTCCCCCTCCCCCCATTACAATGTTGAGTTTTCACGGTCTCCAAAATCAAGATCCGTTCATCGATCGATCGCATGTTTCAACATTGTTTGGGGGGAAGGGGGCGCGAAAAAGGCAGCGAAAGAAGAACACGCGTTGCTCATATAACGATGGAAACAGGTACAGTAAATTCTCTACTTTTCGCCCAAACTTTGACAAGTGTCCCGAGGTCTTTTGACCCGAATTGTAGCTTGCAATGGAGGCTAATGCGGGGGAATATACTAAAAGGTACTTGCATTTGAAAAGATTTCTCCGCGTTAGCCTCCATTGCAAGCTTGTTCCAGTCCAATACTGGCAATACGAATATGGTCTATTCTTTTTATTTGCCATGTACTTTTGCCATATTGGTGGCTCCTAAAGGAGCTGTTTATTTAAAAGGACGACAGCTTTACTCGTATAAGCGATCATCGAATTTGAGCGGCAACAGCTGATTGACTTAAAGGTGTTATTGGCTGTGTTTTCACTAGGACAAGGTTGACTAGTTAAAGTCAGAAAAGTCCGGGGCCCGGTTGTTCGAAAGCCGATTACCGTAATCCAGGGTTAGCGTGAACTTTTGTTTCATGTTTTCAACTTTTTGGAGAAAGTTTCTTTTGCTTATTTTCGTTTTTCAAGATTGACTTCTTCTAAAGGAAAGTTTTGCCGAATATCAGCGTTGAACAGCATTTAGGAGTAGAGAAATAAACTCCTTGGTTAATTTTTAATCTGAGATTAGCGTTAATCGGCTGTTGAACAACCGGGCCCGGAAGTATAGTGAAAACAACTCGTTCTAAGTTTAGCGAGTTAAAAATGCGATCTGTTTTCACAAGAAATACAAAGGGATTATCTCGCCTTTGTGACCGGAAATTCCCGCAACGTTATACTACCTCGCGAGATGGTATAACTTGTCCTTGTAAATGCCGCAGCCAATCAAATTGCCCGTAGTGACAGATGCCTGCCAAATCGTGAGTTGGCAAATATTTTCCAGACGCTCGCGCTCACCTCGTGGTTCACTTTGCAAACAGTGCTTTTCATTGAAATGGCAGACGAATTTACTCGTAATACTTTGCTGTGCCGATTTAAAATTCTTCCGGCCTCATTAGACCCCTCAGTTCCTCGGCCAGGACCTTACTTATTTCACGGTGGCGGCATGCAGGACCCGCAGTACCCGCTTTTGAGCACAAATTCTTTACATCATCGTCAGCATCTTTACCCGCTTCCTCAACAAGTACCGGCGAAAGCAGCGAGAACAGTCAGTTCGACTGAAGGATCTGTTAACCGAAACCGAAGTTGCGCGCTTTTCTGAGTAAACGGCTAAAATTTCGGGTTAAATTTCGCGGTGAAAACAGGAAAGAATGTTCAGCTAGGAAAGTAGTCTAGTGAAAACAACCATTATTGTCTCGAACTTTAACTATACTTTGATTGATTGATTCATTCATTCATTCATTTTTACAACAAAAATATTTACATTGCGTTGCAATGTTGTCTTGGTTGGCAAAGCATTCGCTTGGAAGGCAGTAACAGGCTCGGCATTAACAGCAGCCATTGACCATTCCAGAGGGGGATGACAACAGGGAAGAATGAAAACTTACATGCATTAGTGCGGGCAAAGATATGTCTGAACTCATGAGGGTGGTTGGAGCGATTGCTTCTATGAGCTAAAGTGACAGATGCTGGTAGCGGCACTTAAATATCTAAGTGACTCTGGAAAATTGTGAATAATTGGAGCAGACAAATCTGATAGCGCATTTGGAGGCTTTATTACATAAAAACTTGGTGTTCACAGTTCTGTGTCCAGACTGCAATGACTGACCTCTTGCTTTGTTTATTTTTTGATATTTTTCAGATGGGCTTTCCCTTTTGGAGAATCGGCACTCACACAGATTTGATCAATCTCCACCATGCTTTAGATCTTGGGCATCTATAGGAACAATATGTAGTATTAATAGAAATGTAACCTGGAATGAGCAAGTAAAATGACACTTAACTTTGATAGGTTATCATGGCGCAGACGTGCATACTGAAATGAAATACTGTCCAGTAGCTAATTTTGTTACTCATATTCTTTGTAATGGCCAGTTGGAAAATAGGCACTGGACTCTGGACTGGACTGGACTGGACTGGGGGGGAGGTGCAGGGGATTAGTGTTTTTAGAATCAGTTTTGGTTTACTTCTGCTTACATTTTTCGGTTTCATTACAAATAATCACCCGAGGTCAATTGTTAACACAACAGTATTTGGCGCCATTTCTCTTTAAATTTGCGCTAATACCATCCCTCACGCTGTGTTTTCCATCATAATTCCCCGCAGAGAGTTTCACTGTGGGTGAAGAGGTCACACACATAACACAGACTCCGCAACTATTTTTAATGTATAAGCAGAAGTAAACCAAAAGTGATACTAAAAGCCCCCCACCCAACTCTAGTCCAGTCCAGAGTCCAGTCGCTCTTTTCCAACTGGCCCTTTGTAATAGTATATAGCATGTCACGGCATAGTGAACTTTGGATTCATTTTCACTATCTGTCATTAAGTAATAGAACTTTAAGTAATAGAACATTCATTCATATTACCATGCGTAAAACATTTGTTTTCAGTTTTTGTATGGATAGTAGTGGGAGAGGTTATTGCTCACGAGGTGTGGAGGAATAAAGGGTTTCCTTCAGAGTTAAATCGTAAAATCGCCTTGTACAGCTTTTTAATTGATAGTACTACACGAATTACATGTACCCATTTCAATGCATTTTATATTAAATGTTCATACATTGCAAGAACAGAAGGTGCCATCATAACCGTTCCTTTGACTGTTGGCGTTTTCCGCACTATCCTTAAACTTAAACATGATAAACTCGACGTCTATACCCTAAAAGTTGACAGCTTTCGACTTGAAGAAAGGTCCACGCAGCAGTAGCTTGGTAGCATTTGGTAATGATTAAGTGAGTGATTTAGAAATTTCTGTTTCAATTAATAAAAAATAGTTATTTGTTGCAAAGGAATGTAAGAAAATAATGTCTCGATTTATTATTCAGAATGGCCAAATTTTCGATATTATTATATTGAATTTTACTTGTAAAAATACTTATGTATATTGTCGAAATCGAAATGCAGAGTATCAGTTTTAAAGTATGTATCATTTGGGAATTTCAATAACAATAAATATTCCTTTATTGGAATTGCTGAAGACAGGTTTGAGTCAGTCTTCTTGTGTCATTGAAAACAGCTGGAATTTTTTTTTTTTTCACTTCCTTATGTCCTTCTATTTCTTACAAAAATGGAAAGAGGCAGGTTTATGCTGTTCCTTCCCTCTACCCGTTCCGTAAGCGATTTTCGGTAGGCCAGTTGTTTTGTTCATAACAGGTCGTATATTTTCACTGGCTCGAGTACCGCGATGGTAAAAGGTACACCTTATTTAACGTCGGACGTTCCTTTACTCTCTAGAGAGTATTCTCCCAGGAAGCCGACGGTGCGCTCATTTCGACCAAGTCGTTGGTACAGACTGTAGCTTCAAAAGTTCCGATGTGTCTGTGACCATTCTACTATCTTTTAAAAGTTGTTTATCTAAATGACATTGCAATGTTTGACATTAAGTAAGTAGGTCCATGCAATCGACACAACTAACACAATTTTCATGTATTGTAGTTGGGGAACTGGGTCACCTATTTTCTCTGCAAATTAAAATTGGCTTTAAGCACCATGTTTCCCAGATGATGGCATTCTGTACAGTCCGTGAGGTCATTTGTTC
>NC_090879.1:35585178-35597678 GCF_036669935.1 Montipora foliosa
CACATATTCAGTTGAGAGAAGAACCCGTAGCAGAGGGACTGGCAGAGGTATCTGATTGTATCACGATTATCTGCTCGTTATCTTCTATTTTGACCTTTTAGCGGATTTGAAACAGCCACGATACTTTGTTTTTTTCAGGAAAAGAAGCTAGAGTGTCGATCTCTGCGGCCCAAAAGAAAAGTAAGAACAAACAAGTTTTCGCGGACAATTGTGAATGGATTCGCCGCAGCGACAGAAAGCGACGAAAGGTTTACGAAACCTTGAACGTTCAGATGTTGACGGACCATCGTTTTCTAACGGGCTTCGAAAGTTCCAAATCACCAAGAAAAAACACGGAAAGGAAGCGATATTTGATAGAGGAAGAAAGCGATTCACAAACGGAAGGAGATGAGGTACTCTGTTTATTTTAAAATTGGCGCCATTTTGCTTTTTGGCGTCATTCGCTGAATCTCAAGCCTCTCGTTCAAAATGAGGCTCATGAAAATTAGTTTTCATTGATATGATTACCTACACAAAATGTTTACTTATACACTTTAAACAAGGCTTGCTTTGAAAATAGGACAAGCTAAACTCGAATAGGGTGCATTTTCAAAACAGTCAAAACAGATTTACGCACAAATCCCTACAGGGTAGACTCTTGGGAAAACCTGGAGGATTGCGAATGCATACAAGGTGATTCCCTTGTTTTGCACCGCACATCTCATACTGCGCATAATTGACCCTTTGCCATTCATTTATCATCATGTTGCGAAGAAACGAGCACAGTGACACCCCATTTTAAATGGTTTTATTTACTCGTAATAGGTAAAAGTTGGATGGTAGAAGTTAAGTAGTATTTACCTGTAAATGACATGAAACTGCAATTGGAGCCTGACACTGAGTGCACTGTTGCTGTCCAATTTGCTTACATTTCTTTGCAAGATTGAGCAATTTGAAATCACTTTCTCAAAGATTATAGCCCGGAAAAACAAGCAGGTTCAAGTTTTCACTAATATTCAGTAGCTTTTGCTACATAACAACAATTTTTCCGGTTGATCTAGTTTTGCACGCTTCTCGCGAAATTTGGTGAAGAACACTTAGAATAAAGGGCATACAGTGTGAGAGCAAGCACAGTAACCCCGTCTTTTTATTGCATTTTTTAAATGTCCTGTTTATGAATATCAATTGTGTCAAGTTTGAAAAAAATCTGGATAGTCCATCAGTTTCATGGGAATTACCTTAATCACTCACTGAAAAACTATGTCTCCATTAATCCATCGACATCCAAACCAGCTGAAACCGGCCAGACTTAGTATTTTACTCTGTCTAACGCCAGACGATTTTACTCGTCAATGGGGAACCCCTGGGAGTCAATGGGTTAAGCAAACTTAAGGAATTTTCCGTGGGGTGGAGGAACCTTGCAGGACGAAGTCCCCCTGGGTGAAGTGTCTCTTGGCTGAAAATCCCCCTGACATGCCCCTCACAAAGAAAGTTGGAAGTGTAAATGTATTTAAGTGCTGTCTGAGAATGATTTCAACAAATTAAGAAGACATCTTTATTGTAACCCATTACCTCCTTGGAGTGAGACTTAATAGATTTTATTCTGTTTAACAGCAATAGATTTTACTCGTCAATGGGGGCGGTTCAGGAGTCATTGGGACCTTGAAGATCCAACAGAAGATTTGAAGAATATAAATATAAAGAATCACATTTTTTGAAGCACAAGTGTTATAACATCAATTTCATTTAAAATTGAACACTTTTTTGATTGACCTCCACCAAACTTTACTGTTATAAAATAAGTGCTAAACCAAAAATTATTTTGGTTAGAAAGGAGACTAAAAGCTGACCATACAGACTTCATGGGCTATTATTAAATTGACTTCCAGTGCACTCTGGGGCGCCTCCAGTTGACAAGTAAAATCATCTGGCATTAGACAGAGTAAAAAGCTGTTACGTTTCACTCCCAGGAGTCAATGTTACAACAAGAATTCAAACTGATCATCTCACATTTGCTTCCTCCATTTAACTGTTCCACAACATTTTGTTATCTATTGTAGGATACATTGGTTGGAACAACTAGCATGTATGACCTTGTCAAAAGAAAGCATGAGCAGACCCCAACACCTGAAAAACATTCCAACAGATTGAATAGAAGCAAACAGAAAGAACAGCCAGAAGGGAGTGAAGAGGATGATGATGACGATGATGATGATGATGATGATGATGATGGTGAGGACGGTAATGAGGATGACGATGACGATGATGATGATGATGATGATGACGACGAAGATGAGGAAGAGGGTGAAGGAGAGAAAGATTATAAGGGTTATCAGCTTAGGCAGAGGAGGCCCATACCCAACAGATATATTGCACCGCCGCTGAAGACGTCCAGTCGAGGTTTGTTTGTTCAACTGCTACTGCGATCAAAAAGTTAATTTTTCTTTGGATTTCAAAACTATGAAACAAAGAAACAACAAGTGACATGAAACAACGAGTAAACAACAAGTGATCCAAGTTCTAAGCCTTGATTTTAAAAAGAAGTCTATTTATTTTAACTGGAATTTTTCTATTTAATGGTCCTCCATTACTAAATTTAAAATCTTGAAGAGAGCTGGATCGAGGAGAACATGTTGTCAAAGACTCACTAGTTTAAGAATGCAAAGCGTGTGCACACAATCACAGCTAAATTAATACGCAGCACAGGAATTTTGAGCATTCAGACTTTTAAACTTGTGTTTTGCATATATAATAAGCTGCATTAACACATTGAAATTTTGCACTAGTGAGTAAATGACATCACTTTTCCCTATGTCCAACCCTCTGAGGTCCAATTGGTCGGTTTTGAACATGGTTAATGGCAGACTGTGAAATCCTAACCTTACAATTAAAGTAAGACAGCCTTAATATAAGAATCAAAGCTCAAAAATTTGCCAGTCAGGTGTTAAGCAAACAAACTTTGAAAATCTGAAGAAAAAAAGAGAACAGAGTGATTTTCTGAAAATAGTAGCACTTTAACATTTTTTTCTTTCTTTGTAGTCTTCTGGTCTATATGCATGTTCAAGTGTTTAAATATTAGCTCCTACTACACTATAACTGAGCACGAGGTCTGTATGGGAGAATCTTGACCTTGGTTGTGTGTACAGACCTCACTGCCTTCGGTCTGTACTCACATCCTCTGTCAAGATTCTCCTATACAACTGACTGACTAAGCTCTATTGATAAAATGTTTATTATATGGCAAACAAGAACAATTTAATTCCTTTAATGTAACTGGTTTGTACTAACTGACATTTTGCGTGAGAACGACGATGAGTGGCAATGAGCTGAACTTAATTCTGCCAAAGTTTGCTCATCCTACGTACCTTTTTTTCTCGTCATGCTTTTTGGCACTGCCATAAATAAATATTGGTAGAAGAAAGTACTCAATATTTTTGCATTTTAGTTTGCAACTTTTTCACCGCAAAACATTACCGGTCTAGATGGAGAAATCTAGACCACCGTCAATATTGATTTCAGGCAATCAAATTAGTGAATTTGGTAGTTCCCAGTCCTTGTGAGACAGACCCATATAATAATTTGAAAAATTTATTCAAATTATACACAGCAACTGCAACAAAAAGAACCATGAAACATTCACCATTCCATTTTACAGTAGATATTTTTGTATATGTAGTGGTTCAAATGTTTTTCTTGTTCAAAATTTTTAAAACCAGTTCAATGAATATTGACAAGGAAAGATCAAAATTGAACGTTTGAAAAATTCTGAACCATTCATTTGAAACATTCATTGCTTTCGTAGTATGAAGTAGTGAGAAGGTATTAGCAGATTGAATTTCTCCTTTTAACAATGAAGCATTTTCAGTATGTTTCTTGGTTGTCAGTATGTTTCTTGTTTTAATTGTCCCAAGGAAAGAGAGGATCCTTCCACTTGGCGATAACCAAAAAAAGTGTCAAACGCCAGAAACCACCCAAGTATGCTTCACCAGTGAGAAGAATACAAAGACACAAACGCAAAGCAATTAATATGAGCTCATCTACTTCCTCCTCTGGTAAGATGCTTTTTTCCCTTGTTGAATAGGTAACTATCCTGGATAAAGCCTATAATAAATTATAACCTTACTTATATAATAAGAGATTGTATAGATGATTACCCATTGACTTAATATTACTGCAGTTTGGTCAGTTACATCACATCATCACATCAACCAATTAAATGTGTGGATACAGTAAATTCAGGGTTCGAAATTGCGACCAATACAAACAGTCGCATTTGTGACTGAATTTTTTTGGAGGAGTTGCAAATTTGCCACCTGTTTTCTCTTTTTCTCTTACTGTTAAAAAATAAAGGGTTAGCAGTTGCCACTTTGCCACAGCCTACTTTTGCTAGAATAAAGAAAGACTTTTGTTTCAAGCTGAAGGGGTGGGGCAAAATTGTAGTGTAGCTGCAATGTTGTCCCCACAATGCCATTCCCTCAATTATTCTGCATTTTCGGTGGTTTCTATACACATGTATTGTTTTCTGAAATCACTGGCAACACGATACAGCACTATGACCCATGATTACATATACATGTAATACACTTTGCAACTAAGCTTTGCAAAATTGCGACTAAATTAACTAAACTTGTCTTTTGAGCCCTGGTTAATCAAAGGAAACTAGGCATCAACTTGTCACGTTCACTTTTAAATTCAATGTTGTCTTAGCATGTTAGCATGGTTGTTGTACACTGTACATGCTGTATGCAATAAAAGAGAAAAAGGTGGTGGTGAGAATACATTGTAATAGGCCAGTTTCGTATTCTAACATTCTATTCTAGCATGAAATGGAGGCTTATGCGGGCAAATTAATTTGCATTTGAAAAGATTTTCCTGCATTAGCCTCCATTCCATGCTAGATCCAGTCCAGCCGTGAGAATTCGAAAATGGTCTATTGAAAGTCTACAGAGAGGAAATGGAAAGTAAAAGGCATTGAGTGCATTAATCTTGCAGGTGAAACCAGGAAGTATAATTATTGAAGAGGAAAATGTGGTTGAAAACCTTAAACAAGCTGTTTTTTCTCTTAGATGATTCAGACAGAGAAAAAGATGAAAGGAAGTTTGAACGTAGGAAGTCTAAGAGCATGGCAAAGGCCAGAGGTCAATGTCTGCCAATGAACTTCACTATGGAGGACGCTGCCTCTGGAATTCTTAAAGAGAGAGCCCGAATCGGTTCAAGTTTAGCTGATGTTGATCCAATGAACATAGACAATAAGGTAACAAGTTGCTTAAGGCTGTCAGTTTCTTTCCAGGTAGTTTATTTTGTTGCTTCTACTTTACCTGCTCTTTCTATCAGCCATCAGTTTACAAGCCAATCAGAACTTAATTCCGAACGAAGAAAGTGAGGAACGCAATTGGATGAAAATCAGATTTAAAGGGGCAGTATCATGCGATGGCATTTAAGTATTTTTCACACACACAGATTTTAACAGACGTTAATTTTTTTGCTTTTTCTGTTTAAGTCTAATGATCAGTTATTCAGCAGTTGAACTTGAAATTCAGAAATATTCATTCCTCTGCAAGATTAATTTAAATTAGTATCACCCAACCGGACCTAAGCTGCATGCTTCCATCACACAAGCGAGAGGGATAGCTCATGAAATACGTTGTTTGATGCGAACTGCTTTAACAGCAGGCGAACCTCCCTCTGTTGGTGTTGTTGTTATCGAGCTATAGAAAGGTAGATAATACATTATGGCAGTTGCAATTTGCTCGGCAATAAAAGTTTGAAAGCAAATGATTCAATGAAAGATCAAACAAAGTTTCAACTGATTCCTATGTTATGCTGTTTTTGTCGTTCCGAGCTGTTTGAGGCATCATTTTGTGAGATCTTTTGTTGACCAACGGTTAGACAGTCAAGAAAATTGACAAGGAAGGCAGCACCCAGCTGCTGGCTGGTGACCCTGTCTTGTTCAAGTTGGAACTGACGCCAAACCAGTGAAATTCTCACCTTAAAAACACCAGCATCCAATTGATTAGGGATGGCCCCATAACTTCACCGAATTTGAGCTTCATCTTTCAAAAATTCACAGAGAAAGGCCATCCTGAAATCCATTATAATGCATTCTCAACATGGTCAGTGCAAGAAACCAGACCAAAGGAATTTGCAGCATTTGAGTCTATTCGAATTTGTCAATCAGTGCAATGTGACTGTTGGCAGTTCCCAGCCCCTCCTGGCAGTTCCCAACAATCATGTTGCACTGATTGGTAGATTTGAATAGACTCAAATGCCAAGCCAGCCCCTTAACCAAGTAATGCTCCCATGGGCAGCAATCTCTGTAACCCAGCCACAAATCCCCATGCCAGGCATCCAGGCACACGTCACACTGATAAACAGTGGAAGTAGGGAGGGGAAGCAAAAAGCCATCTTAGGGTAAAATTTAGCATGTTTGGTTGATTAGGTTGTGTGATTTTTGCCATTATTTTGATGATTCTTTTAGGTGATGTTTGATGCGGTTGGTGGTCTGAACAAACAAATAAGAGCTCTGAAAGAGATGGTTTTGTTTCCATTGATGTACCCTGAGGTGTTTGAAAAATTTAAGGTAGCCCCACCAAGAGGTGTTCTTTTCCATGGTCCTCCAGGTATTTATTATATCCATTTGTATTTATTAACTTAAAGGGTGTTAATATAGTTACGGTAGAAACATCTTTTTCTTCTTGTAATTTCTTGGGATTTCTCCCACTTTAGAAAGTGAGTTGTGATATACACCTGTGTATCATTGCTTAAATATGGTTTCATGGTATAAATCATTATACTTTGTGTGGTTGAATATTGTAGGTACTGGGAAAACATTAGTGGCTCGAGCTTTAGCCAATGAGTGCAGCCAGGGTGGCAAGAAAGTTGCTTTCTTCATGAGGAAAGGTGCAGATTGTTTGAGCAAGTGGGTTGGTGAATCTGAAAGACAACTAAGATTGTTATTTGATCAGGTAAAATAATTATTACAATTGTGAATGCAAAATGGAACTGTATTTTATTAGTGGGTGGATGGTGCACTCAAACAAACATGATAGAAGTTAGCCAATCAGCTTTTGATTACCTCCAGCAGCGCTTTTGTTACCCCATGTGTACACTGCATGTGACGTATTAATTAAAATTCCAACAGTTGTAAACTAATTCTTGGCATTGTCGTCAATGCACAAGTACACGACTGTATGCAAAACTCAATAATTGCAATTTTTGAACAATACCTCAAGTTAAGAGAGTATTAAACTCATCACCAATATGAGCGTATTATTGTATTATCGTAACATGCTTTTGTGAGTGCATGTCAAATGATCAGGTTAAAGCCAGAATTTAAGGGGGTTGGCTCTTAACTACCAAACCGTTGCCCCTTCAAACAGTCATTCTCAAATTTTTTTAACTCTACAGTAATTCTTATTTGCCGAGGGTGTTCTATTTAACATTCCTTTGTATGTACCATATTTGGTAAATCACATGACCAAACAGAAAATGCCTAAAAACTCAGCGAGTTGACTATGTTTTTCTAAAATTTTTAACGTAACAGTATTAGAACATTCTAATACAAAATCTGTAGCATGGATTTTAAAAGAAATTATTTTGTCAAAAAAATGATGACATCACAAGGTCGGCCTTTGATACACTTTTCAAAATATCAGTTCCATTTTTCGTCCAAATAGAACTTCCATGCCACAGTTTACGAAAAGTGATGGGAAGGCTCCCACCCGGTGAAAAAACTGCCTTTTCCTTTAGTTTCCTAAGAGCTTTTACCTGTTTTTCACTGAAACGGCAGAGGACTGGGACTAGTTGTGCATGTGTGTTCTGATTGAAGTGATGTCAGACTTTCATGGAAAAAGTTACTTCAAGAACCATCCATGCAACCTTTTTGTAACCATTGTCTTTCTGTAGTTTAGTGTCACCCCCTTAATTTTTAAAACTACACTTACAACACGTAGATTTGCTTGTTGATTGAAAAATAAGTGGGTAGTGTTAAGTAACAATATTTTAACAAGAACTGATATCTAGATCATATAAGCAAGACAATATTTTTTTTACCCTATCAAAAATGAACTCAGCAGTTTTGTTTTTCAGGCATTTTCTATGAGACCTTCTATCATATTCTTTGATGAGATAGATGGTCTGGCACCTGTACGCTCTAGTCGACAGGACCAGATTCATAGCTCTATTGTATCCACACTGTTAGCGCTTATGGATGGTTTGGACAGCAGAGGAGAAATAGTGGTCATTGGTGCTACCAATAGGATTGATGCCATCGATCCTGCTTTACGCAGACCTGGTCGCTTTGACAGGGAATTTCAATTTTCTCTTCCTGATAAAAATGTAGGTTACTTTTTGTACACCTCATGCATGCACCTGTTGTAACTAATATTGATATTGGGGGTTAGTTGGGACTTGCAAGGCAATAAATTGTACATACAGTACTGCAGGGTGGTGTTATTGTACAGAGTACATTTTAAATTTCAATGTGTTGAAGGAAGATTTCCCATGTCATCCTTGACAACTGAAATTTTGATATTTTCCCTGGGGTTTTGAATAAGAATAAAAGATAAAAATTTGATAAAATGGTGAAGATGCTGAAGCTGCTTCCTTAGTAAACTTGTACATGATGTAACTGCACAGGGTGCAAGATTAACTTTTTTATATGGGCGCCAACTGGCGACTAGGTAAAAAATTTCAGTCGCCAGATGGCAAATTTTAGTCGGCAAAAATTTTTGCCTGAAAATGCATGTTTTGAATTTTTTATGGATACCAGAAAGCAACGACCGCACGGTCTTGTGTATGTGTCAAGCATTATTTTTCGATTTCGAAGCGGACATTTTGGAGAGAAAATGTAGCCGATCTCGAATGTAATAAAGAAATCCATCAGCCCCTTTGTTGAAAATTTCAGCCACGTTCTTTCACACATGAGCCGCCATGTTGTTACCGTGCATATTTTTTCGACCGCAATACGTATTTTATAAGACACCGCAAAAAAACGTGGCGGCTTGCGACGTTATGGAGGTAGTTAACAGGAAAACTCCTTTCATTTTTATTTCAAAAACATCGGCAAAAATATCGGACCCTGCTACAGTCACTCTGTGTATTTGGAGGGATGGCTTTTTGCAATGAAATTATCATTGCAATAATACTTTGCACAGGAAAACGTATTGAACATTAATGCTTGTCCGTCGAAGGGGCAAAAGCCAGGCGTTTCAGTAAAATTTGAAGTTGGTGGCTGGTTTAGGTAGAGAAACCGACCATTGTCATTGTCAAAGTGAATTTAATATTAAGTTTGAAAGGATCTATCATTAAGTACTTCAATTTAGGGAAAAATGTAGTCGACTTCCCTGAGTGAAGAAGCCAAGGCAATGTTGTTCGTCACCTGTCAGTACTTATTGAGACCACTGGAAAGAGCAAGCATTTCCAGGTGTCTGTTAGTAGATTTCCCACAAAAATGTTTAAAGTTGAGGCAACTCATCACTTTTTAAGATGTTAGCGTCCCTGTCAGGGCAGACTTAACCACCGTTAGGATTGCTGACCAAACTGTGAGCACAAATTACCAAGCATTTATAACTATTAACAGGACTCAAGAGAAATGAATGGACCAATGGTCAAATTTTAGGGTGTGAATAACACCATGAGTAAAATTAATTATGTATGAATCAGTTGATGTCCTTACTTGCTTTGGTGTCTTTGATTCCTTGTGTCATTATGTTGTTTTGCTGATTTCAGTACAGAGGGTAAATCAGGGAAGTGCAGAAAATCCCAAGAGTAAAAACAGTTGGCAGTGTTTTGACCCCCAAGCTTTTTGTGTTGTGAGAAGTCTGTTTCTTATAATAAATAACTCTTTTGTGGGGAGAATGAAAATTGATTGACTTGATGGATAAATTATTACCGTAACAATGTTCTTTTTGACTTTTAATTTCTTTTAGACTTGTTTTCTTCGGATGATTAAGATTTGTGTTGTTTTAGGGAAGATTTTTTTATTTCTTGCATCAGCTATGCTGTCAGTGGGCTGAACTTCCAGGTATAATGCTTTCACAGCTTTTGTAAGTTTTTTTTTTTTGCACAACAGTGCCTTAGATTTTTTGCACACCCATTTAAATGGTGAAGGTGTTAGTTAGAACAAATTGTGCAACTGTTAGTGTACTTTTCTAAACTGCCAGTTACAACTAACTAGCCATCAACTCAGTATAGGAAATCACCAGAATGCTTTGCCATTAAAGGTCTGTCGACTTTCTGTTAGTTTTTGCCCATTCAACGAGCAAACTTTAATGTACATTTTCCTGTGCAAGGTAATATATTAATGAGGATATCCTTGAGGTTTCAAAAGCAAAAAACACCGGGAGAGAGGGTTTATGAGTTATAGAACTGTGTGTGTAGTTCCTGTGTTGGTGAGATCATAGTTGTCCTGTTTCCTACCCCTAGGCTAGAAGAAGCATTTTAGCGATTCACACCCGTGAGTGGGAACCCAAACTACTGCTGTCCTTTGTAACTGAGCTTGCAGATAGCTGCGTGGGCTACTGTGGTGCAGATATTAAAGCATTGTGCACAGAAGCTGCCTTGTTTGCCTTGAGAAGGCGTTATCCCCAGATCTACAGTAGCAGTAAGAAACTGTTGCTAGATGTCAATTCCATTGAAGTGACAGCTAAGGATTTTCAAAAGGCAATGAACACAATAGTTCCTGCATCTCAACGATCAGTTGTTTCACCTGCAAGGGCGCTGTTACCTCATATCTGGCCACTACTAAAAAGGACTGTAACTGAAGCTGTAGAAATTTTAAAGAATGTCTTCCCTCCCACTCTTGTTAAAACAGGTATGTGGTTCTCAAAGTTTTGGTTGCTGATAGGGCTGTTTGTGTTCTTAGTGTTCATCAAACTTACCATGTTTAAGGTGTTGAATCTGTGTTTCTTGGTTCCTGTATGAATGTCCTGAAAGCCCTAGCCTCAAAGAGACTTGTAGGCAATAGATCTTGGAACAATAAGTTTGCTCTCCTTTTGAAAGGCTTTTGAGGACCAAAATATTTTCAGACCTGGAGAGGAAAGACATTTGTTAATCCCACTTAAATTAATGGGTAATGACAATAATCCAAACAATACATGTAACAGCAACAACAATATAAAGAGGAAAGTACTGCCTAGAAAAAGTTTATGTGAATCAAGAGTTTTTTACCTGTCATTTGGGTTTAGCATTCCTAAATTAGCAAACAATAATGCTTCAAAAACAGACATCTTTGTTTTTGTGTATGCAAATAAGGCTATGATGGAGCTAAAGTCAAAGCATTGACTAAAAATCTGGCTGAAATAAAATATAAGTGACTAAAACACATGCGAGTATCTAGCAATACTGACACAATTGTAGACTTAATTCTTAATCCAGAGGGTATTGTATTGTTCTATCAGAGCACATTTAATTCATGGTCATTGAACAGGGTTTTTTGTGTAATAGGGGGGCCAAAATCACAAAAACAATGCAATACCCTCTGGATTAATATTAAAGTGTACAGTTGGGTCAGTATCGCTCTCCTGCCTGTGTTTTGGTCGTTTGCAGCCATTTCAAAGGTAATTTCAGTCAATGCTTTGACTATTTGTATGTCATAGCCTCATTTGCATAGACAAAAACAAAGATTGTGGTTTTGATATAAAAAAAATTTTTTTTTGAAGCATTAAGGTTGTTTGTGTTGGCTTTTTAAGGTATCTTACAGTAAGCCCAAATAGTCAAGTATGACAACATACGGGTAGGTGAAGAACTTTTGGTTCATAACAACGTTTTCTGGGGCGGTACTTTCCCTTTCATAACAGTAACTTTTAATTAATGGTAATAAAATAGTGATGTCATCATCATCATTAAATACGTTATCATACAAGGATTTGTAAACTCCTTTTTATGATTGCTTTTTATCAGTGACAGAGAGCAGTCCTGGTAGATTAATGGGTAATCCAAGCAGCATCCGTCATGAAAATCGTACCAACACAGCTACAGGCTTAAGCGACGAAGAAGCCAGCTCTGATGATGAATTAGGACCTTCAATTTTTGAGTCTACATGTACTTTTGGTTCGTCAAGAAGTGAACGTTACATGAGACGCGCTCTGCAATTTTCCAATAACCCTAGCCATGAAACTGTGTTGAATCACAACTCATCATTCTTCACCTCCGCAAATGGACAAAACAGGAGACTGTCAACATATCGACCTCGCTTGTTAATATGTGGTGAACAGGGAATGGGTCAGTCTTCTCATGTTGCTCCTGCATTATTACACACCATGGAGCATTTGTCTGTGTATTGCTTGGATCTTCCTGCTTTGTATGGAGTCACTTCCAAAACACCAGAAGAGGCTTGTGCCCAGGTCTGTTAACAGCTGGATTTGACATGATGTTTGTGATAGTTGAACACATATTTTGTGAAGGAATTTATTTAGAAGTTAACAAAGAAGGAAAACGTTGAAATAGAATTTCTTCTTTTATCCCTTTCCAGTTGTTCCGAGAAGCAAGACGCACATCTCCTTGTGTGGTGTACTCTCCTC
>NC_090879.1:35605178-35660178 GCF_036669935.1 Montipora foliosa
AATAATAATAATAATAATAATAATAATAATAATAATAATAATAATAATAACAATAGCAAAGTATTTGTCAGCGCATTTAAAATTCTCAGTGCGCTATTATATATGTAAAACACGAGCAGTGTACACAAGCATTGCATTCTTAAGTCTTTGACGTCATTTTCTCTTCGATCCGGCGGACCATTAAATAGGAAAATTCCATTAAAAATAAACAGTTGTCTTTTTGAAATCAAGGCTTAAAACTTGGGTCACTTAGTATTAGTCAACACAGTTTTGAAATCCAAAGAAAAAGGAGAAATTGATTTTTTGGTCATAGCGGCATTTTAAGGGATCCAATTGACCAGTTCATGATAGAGAGAGCCTTTGTGCAGTTTCTTCACCAGGGCCCAGTTGTTCAATAGCCGATTAACGATAATCCCAGATTAAAAATTAACCAAGGAGTTTATTTCTCTACTCCCAAATGCTGTTCAACGTGGAAATAAGTGCGGGGATCACTTCTCCCTTTCGTCCCTCACGAAGTGTTGCAAAGAGCATTTGGCATTATTCTTTCCGCATTACGAGACCCATAACTGAGTAAATCAACCATAATAATGTCTCCTTCACATGAGTCATGGCACGCTGAATGTTTTTTCAAATTGTTGTTTAGGTGAGAAACCAACTGCTGCAGCACCCCCATTTGTTTTTACTGCTCCATTCACTCAAGGAATCCCAACTGTCATGTCTGACACTCTTCCTGAAGGCAGAGATAAGGCTCCTCTGGAAGTATCAGATATCACTTTTGTGTCAGAGTTGCAACCGCAAAGTAATAATGCTACTGAACAGAAAAGAAAATCCCGAAAACCGAGAAAGAAAGCGCCAATTTATTGGGGAAGGAAACCCAACAGAAGGAAAGCAGATGCAAAGCGCAACTTAAATGCTGATTCGCACATGCTGAAAGCTGAGAAAGACATTCCACAAAGCGGTGGAGACAACGAAGAGAGTGGAACAGCAGATGTTACTTGCAATCCTGTTGGTGAGAAGTCGGCTCCGATCGATGCTGGAACAGGAGACGAATCAAATGAAACTGTAAATCCAAACCTCGCTCTGTATGATGAAACTCAAAACGGCAAAGATGAAGACCATGACATAAACATGAAAGAGGACAAGATGGACAATTGCTCATTGTTGAATGGAGAATGCGATCTGCTGCATTCCGAGGATCCAAGGGAACTGTACAGTGTCATGGATTCCGGCACAAATACGCAACTTATTTCCCAGCGGCGTGGAAAAAACCTAAAGAATCATCTGATTACAGGTGTGACAAACAACGTCAGTGAAGAAGAATGTCCTGAAGTGAATACAGAGAACATAGAATGTACTGGTAAGGAGACACTTAACTCACCATTCTAAGGGTGCGTTCGATTGACCCCATTCCGGAATAAGAATACGTGGAGTGATGATTTAAAACACTATGTGGCGTTTTGAAGCAACAAGGATAATAAAGCTATGTTTAAAATAGCATTTTAGCAGTTGTTTGATAATATTAATGTGAATCTCCGCAAAATCGAAGCATTTCTAACTTCTATTCTGTGCATTCCTATTCCGGAATACGTGCAATCGAACGCGCCCTAAGACTTTCTTGAAAGGTGCAAACTGAATGCCGTTAATAATTATTCTTAATAATTATTCTTGGTTCATCACTTGTTTTTCTAGAGAATGGAAAACCGTAGTTTTGTATATCAGGACTTAAACGTTGCCACTGCACCACTAGTCTTTCCAATTGTGCGGCGTTATAACTTACCTTTTTTCTTTTAAGTATAGCCATGTTTGTTGCGCTGATGTCCCTCCCTCCCTGCCCTTTTTATGTTCTGGTCTGTTTAATTATTGGTAATTAGTGCAAGTTGGTAAAGTTCTTAATTAATAATAAAGGGTGTTGAAACTCCCATCAATCTTAGCAAGAGCTGATAGTGCAACAAGTCGGGATTTGACTCAAGCATATGCAATTTGCTCACAGCATGAAGAACATTTGCGCCCAAATTGCCATTGGCGTTAACAGCTAAGGATAGGGATTTTTATAAAGGAATCCGATTCCACCAGTAATTTATTACTTTTGACTCTTGCTTGAAAACCTCTCTGATTATTTTTACCATCATTCGATTTTCTCTTTCTCAAAGGGGATAGCAACTCGAACACTCTGCCAGAGATAGAACTTGACATGTCATCCCATAGTGCAAAGAAGGGAGAGCTTGACAAGTTGCCAGATAACGCCGATATCATTCGAAGTCAAGTTGCTGATGACATGAAAGAAAAACTCGATTCCTTGTTGCATTTGTTGGTTGATTCAACCAAGGAGGCCTGTATAGAAACGCTTGAAAGGTGCTACAGTGTACTTCAGTGTTGCCTTCATAGACATAGATATTGTCACGACAAGACACAACTTCTTCAGGTGTGTGAGCTCATTCTGTCTAGCCTCAGGCTAGACAGAATGTGAGGCTAATTGTCTAACAATTAGAATAATTATTGACCGAGTGCAAAAATGGCCGCCAACAAATTATTCTTTTGTCTTTGTGTTAATTAGCCTAACTAGCCTCGGTCACATGCATAAAATTAAAAGAATTTGGGCCGTAAAACGAGGCTAGTAAGGCTAATTAACACAGACAAAAGAATAATTTGTTGGCGGCCATTTTTGCATTCGGTCAATTGAGAAGTCACCGTGCACTCAAAATAATGGGAGCTGTTATCAGAAGTGGTCACTCGTTTGCCACTATTGGGAGTCGTGTAGCCAGCGTAGCAGGCGGTTTGGTGAATTTCAGAAGCTTCTTTCTACCGGGGTTGACTTTCGTGTGATCTTTTAAATGTAATTGTCGTGCGAAAACCTAGACCGAAGTCAAAAGAGCAAGCAAAAGGGAAGGGGCCGAGGAGAAGAGCGAGAAACTGCCAGCAATCATCCCCACGAGATTTTCGAAACCTCCTATTTTTAATCATGCTTGACGAGCACGGGGGTTTATGTCAACTACCAACCAATCATAGCGCGCCTTTTGTAAACATTCGCGTAAATACAATCCATCTTTCGCTGTAGGGAAAAATTTACACGGTCGAACTAAGATTTCAACTTACCGTTACCGTTTCCCTGTCCATGTTTCTATTGTGTGCGATTCGTCGACAACAATATGGAGTTTTTAGAATGCCCTTTTCAGCACCTTGAGAAGTGCTTTGTCCATCGCATCTTCTGCCGATGCGGTCACTAGCTGGTAGCCGCCAACGAGGTTACCGTGAGCCCTAATCATTCAGCTTCTTTAATCTGGTCATCGATGATGCTTCTCAAAGGTGTGATTACTAATGCAGAACACATTTCGCCGGTCATCTCCTTTATTTCTAGAAAAAGCTGAAATATGGAGCTTTTGCCAAATCCCGTGGGGAGGACCGCCAAAATATCACCCCATTTGCTTTACAACGTCTTTCTGCTTTTCTATAAGAACAGCAGAAAATCCAAGCTCCCGCCAGGAAGTTTCTACATTTTTTTTTTGACAACAGATCGTCGGCTCTTTCCGCTCTGTTTTGTCTTTACGATACACTTTCACGAAAAGGAGCAGTAAATTTTGACTGACAGGCGGATTTTTTTTTACACTTAATAAGCCTTTCGGGAACGATATTTTTCCCGTCGCCTGGCGAACGGGAGTTTCGAAAATTTTGTGAAGATGATTGCAGGCGGTTTTTCGCTCCTTCTCCTCCCCCCTTCCCCCTTCCCCTTTGCTCGGTCCACCTTACATTCAAACGATCACGAGAAAAGTCAACCCCGGTGGAACGAAGCTTCTAAAATTCACGAAACTGCCTACTATGCGGGCTAGGTTTTGTGTTACAATAGTTTCTTTAGAAATAACTGAGGACAGCAAACCATAGAACCCATTCTACGCTGGGTTTTAGCTGGACTGTATGTACGAATATTCATTTAAATTGATGCAGAGACTGTTTGTCCTTAGTCAACACTACTTTTTAATTCACTCCAGTTGTTGAGAACTCGGCATTTCCACCATACATAAATTTATAGTTGCTTAAGAAACTGTGGTGCCCCGCCGGTGGGAGATTGAAACATGAAAATTTGGCTTTATCAAACGTGTTGATAAAGGTCGAATTACCACCGTGAACGATTTGAAAAGCTGACGCTTCTGTCAACCAACCGGGAACTTTCAAATGTACACGCACGCGATGCAAAACTTGTCCTTTTATTTCTAACATGGTTAAGATCTCAGGACTGAATCGATCCGTTAAAATCACTGACCACTTTACATGCATCTCCACAAAAGTCGTCTATTGCATAACCTGCACACTATCTAAGAAGACCTACATAGGCGAAACAGGGAGAAGATTGGCGGACCGCTTTCGCGAACACCTACGAGATGCAGAAAGAAACGGCACAGATGCGTCAAAACCAGTTACGCACCATTTAAATCTTCCTAATCGCTCCGACCACAACATGAGAATTTGCGGCCTATCCTTAGACCACGAGAACACAGAAAGCCGCAAAAACCTGGAACAAAAATTCATTTTCCAACTTGGTACACTCTATACTCACGGAATCAATGAACGCCTCTCATCCCCGAATTTATTGACAAATTCATGTTACCATATATTCACCAATGGCAAAGCTCCCCCACACCTCATAAAAACCAACAACACCCACAATTCCTCTATTCGCTCAGACGAAGGGCTAACGCTCGAAACGTCAGCCTTCCAAATCGTTCACGGTGGTAATTCGACCTTTATCAACACGTTTGATAAAACCAAATTTTCATTTCCACCATACTACTAATCTGGAACCTTCCCTTCTCAGTTTTTTTGGAGTCGGTCCGACTCCCCGAGAGAAGCCGCAATTTCAATCAAATGGTATGCGAGTCGGTAATGCACATAAATACTTAAAAAAATATAGCGTTCAAAATGGCGGATACTAAAAGGACAACGGGAAGATCGTTTGAGGAAAAATTGCACATCTTACACAATTTACACGGTACGATTTATTGGCCCGACAAAACCGGCCGGCAAATCGTACAGTGTAAACCGGCCTTTAATGTAATTTGTATCAAATTGAAGTTCTGCGAAAAGTTTACGACTTTCTACAAATTTCGGGTACATTGAAGGAAAAACTCGCCATGATTAGGACTTTCCACAAGTTGCTCGGCAGCTTTTTGGTATTTCTCATAGTTTGAACAACTTTCTTCGTTTCAAGCAATGATTCTGAGCAATTCCTAGTTTTCCACCAATTCTGAGAAATCGGAGTAGCTTTTAGTGCTTAAATTGGCCTTGCTTCCTCTTTAGTAGACAATATTAAATTTACTGTGAAAAAGGAGGTACCGTACTTATTCGGCTACAAGCCGAGCTCGGCTATAAGCCGAGACCCCAAACTTCTTATGGAAAAAATCAACTTGATTGATACGATCCTCTCCTCTTGGGGCAAAATGCATGTAGCCTCCAGCCGGGCTGTCCGGTCAGTGTTTTTTTTAAAGAAAATTCAAATGGCGGCTGAAGATTCACACTCGACTGACTCGAGTGTCTCAGATGAAGAAGGTCAGTCAGATCCTTTGAGAGTAGCCGCAGAAGCAGGAGTAAGATTATTAATGTGTAGTCTTTATTCATACATTTTTTGATTTTAATTGAGGACAAAGGTATTTAGCAAGGCTGCTGACGCCGCAAAATTGCACAAAAATTCAATTCTTAGAAATCTTACTTTGGTTGTACAATTTTCTTATTTTGCATCAGACCAAATAAAGGAAGAGAGCAACAAAATTGTTTTTATGAGCAACTTTCGAGCAACTTTTTGAGAAAGTCTTGAGCAGCTTGTGGAAAGCCCTAGCCATGATTCACGCAAATTGGCGGGAGTGTGTACTTTTACAAGACTAAATAAAATACACGGTCTACTACAAAACTAGAACTACTCTAAAAATGATTTATAAACACTAAATTAAAAAATGTCCTGAGTCTTTGCATTAACACTTAAGTCATCTAAAAAGTCCGCATTCTTGTGAAAAGGGCTTCTAGACCCTCGAACACATGTGTAGACTGATCTTAAAATTTCAAGAGATATTTCCACGTCAATAACTCTTAGTTGTCTTTGTTGGTACAAACGTAGTTTTTTCGGATCCGTCTCCCAAAGAAACGCACGGATCATGAATGCTAAAAATCCGGATTCAGATTTGATATAATGACTCTACTCGGATAGTGGTTTCGTCTTATCAATAATTCATTTTCGGGTTTTAGTAAAGAAACGGAAAATCGGCATTTAACTACACTGAAGAATCCGGATTTGGACTTTCCCAAAGAAACAAACGTAGAGTAGTTTTGAGAGGTTTATCTTTTCTTGTTGACTGCAGGACTTGGAACATATAATCAGAGAGTTTGGAGTATCAAATAGAACTGGAAGAAGATGAAAATGGACAGTGCTCATCAAGATGAACGGCTCAACTTACGCTCATTTGTAAATAACTTGATTTCTACGTCATATCTCACTGCTATTAATTTATTGATAATTAGTTTTTTTATATTGTCCGTGAAACATGCATTGAACCCAATAATTTTCATACCTTTTGAATATCATTTGTACAAAGCCGCATTTACAAAGCAAATGCACTTTTGTGCACCATCTGAAGCCCTGTGGAGTACAGATTTGTCGTTCGTTACTGTAAGGTATTCCAATGCAAACAGCAGTTGGAACAAATGGAAGTTTGGTGAGAAAAATGAAATGCTAATTACTTTAGGTTTTGTTCAATAAAAGTTCATTATCTTTTCATCTCCGTATGAATTGATTCTGAAAACTGTTGGTTTTCACGTGACGTCATCGCCGCCATGTTGGTGGACGAAAACAAAAGATTTCTCAACTCCTTTTGTTCGTCCACCAGCGATTGCACATTGCGGCATTGTTATCTGTGTCTAGAGATTGGTTGCATACCATCTATAGGTCTTTTCGAAATGTGTATTTGTAAATGCATGTATCCAAAACGAATAAAAAAGCTAAGTATTGGTTAACAGGGATGCAGATAGAAGCTGACAGCCGGAAAAAATTGCCGGCTATTCGAATAAATTTCTGGGTGATCAAGTAATGCGAGTTTTTGGGATTCCTCATCTATTTTATAATTTGTGACAAAAAAAATGTACTACACACTCAAACTGTACTGACGGAGACTGGCTGTAGAAATGTCCCAAAGGTTGATTCATTACATGGGTACGTAAAACGTGATCCATTACTGCGTAGTAAGCGTTTCCGTGGGATTCTTTTCGATGTTTTGACCGAGCAAAAAATGAAGAGAGCTCTCGCCCCATTTTTTTTTTTTTCGGTCAAAACATCAAAAGCCCTTAGCTTGGTCTTTTTCTTCTGTGAAACCCAACGGAAATGCTTGGTACGCAGGCCGACACGCTGGCCTCGTGTGTTTGGTAAAAAGCTCATTGGCCAGCGGTATTTCTAGTTCGTGTACACTTGCAGTATCTGTATTTCAACCGTGTCGGGTAACATACATACTTAATATATAGATTTTGAATTGTCCGCGTTTTGGTTTTTCCGGATATTGCTTAATTATGTCATTTTCTTCGCTGCCTAAATAGTGAATTCCACGGTAAATTTCACCCGAGAAACCGATCATGCGTATATGCTGAAATGTCGGCGGGAAAAAGGGGGAAAGGTGATTTTGAGGTACTCGGTACAGGGAATTTCTTCAACTCTACCGTAGCTACTTCATCAAACTCTGGCGGACCAAGTGAAAATTCAAAGAAAGCGTTATTACTACGACAGAATCGGCACGAGACACCGAGGGCACGTGTTCAAACAAAGTGACATATTTTCATGAAAGAGGCACCAAGAAGTTGTTTGAAAACATCACGAATGGCCTTGAACTTTAATACCTTCTTAAATCGACGAAAACGCATTTATGACAGTCTAAATTTCAAAAATTTTCGGGGAAGCTTGCCCCCGCACCCCACGAAAAAAAGGGACACGTCAGGGGCGTGTCCAACTGGGCCTTCCGCCTGTTAAGTGCACATTACCGTAGTATTATTCGTGATAAGCTTTAAAATACAAAGCAATCTTTCCAAATTAAAGCTTAATTATCACTGAAATATGCACGGTTACCCCCAGTTTTCTTTTTGGATGCCAAGAGCACTTGCTAAGTTCTGCTTTCTCCGCATAGTTTGAACCGCTCAAAAATATCCCTGTATTAATAAGCACCACCCACAGTGTCTCGAGATGCGCAGAACGTATGCGCAATAATAATAGTAGGCACCGTCTTTAATTAAAAATTCACTTTATTATTGGCTTTGAAAGACAGGAAAAGTGGTCATACTTTGATCCATAACCGAGCAATAAAGGGGAATGGTTTCGATACCGGGTTAACGTTTGAAAACAGCGATGCAGTTTAATTTGTGACGTCAACCCTTATTTACACATTTTCTGAAAGTCAAGAAGAGAGACAATAGGACATAGGTCCCCTAATAATAGTGTGCATCTCATGATCGTGCATTCTCATACAAATCTAACTCTTGAACATAAATCTTAATTTTCAGGCAGCGTTTACACGAACGCGGTTTCACATCGACACGGTTTCATGACTTCGAAACCGCGTCAAAATCGATGCTGTTTGGAAGTGTTTACACGGAACGGTTTTCGCCAGAAAATCCAAGTCGTGATAGTATAAGCAAGCGCTACACTACGTGCTAAAATCACTATTTTGAATTGAACAATGCAAATTTGAAATCGATGCGGTTTCGCTGTTACACGACAGATGAAACCGCATCGTTTTGAAAACTCTCCACTTTTGGCACCGGTTTCAAATCGACACAGTTTCGATAACTGTCTCGATCGCTGTCGTGCAAACAGAAGGTGTAACCGCATCGATTACAATACAGTTACACCTTCCTTTTACACGACACAGACCGAGACTGTTATTGAAACCGCTGCCAAAAGTGGAGCGTTTTCAAAACGATGCGGTTTCATCTGTCGTGTCAACAGCGAAACCGCATCGATTTGAATGCGGTTACTACTTGGCGCGAAATTTGCATTCGATTCAAAATAATGAATGTGGAACGTAGTGCCGCGCTCGCTTATACCATCACGACTTGGATTTTCTCGCGAAACGGTTCCGTGTAAACACTTCCAAACCGCATCTATTCTGACGCGGGTTTGAAGTCATGTAACCGTGTCGATGTGAAACCGCGTTACCCACCGCGTCCCTTCGAACACCTCCAGAGTAATGAGGGAGGTGAATCAGACACTTGCTCCCAATTCTCGCTCTCCCAAACTTCCGTAATCAATTGGGATTTACGATGAAGAGGCAAGTGCCATTTAAGACGCTCCGGAAGGAAAACTATATTTAACACATCTAGTAAATCCCTAAAAAAAAGGAAATGGTAAACGAAGTTGCATGGAAACAAAAACGAAGAGCGAAACGACAAAGGAAACTAAAAAAAGGAAGACTGAAAGCACTTCCAATTGCTGGATTACAGAGAGAGAGAGAGAGAGCGATAAAATTAATTTCTTATATCACTACAATCTTGGACGTTTCAAATGGAAAAATGAAGACCACCCCTCCCCCCCAATTTCAATGATGAAAAAAAGGCGGGCTTCAACTTGCGGGTGGATTCATCATTGATTTTGGGGGGAGGGGGTATTAATTTTGCATTTTATTTTGTCCCACATTGTCTGAGCTCCACACTTACCTTAGCAGTAGTGTTATAGAACAGATAACACCCCAAATTGTGCGCAGTGTTTACCAGTTGATGTGTAGTCAAGCTGACTTAACAAGTTTCCCGGACTGACAGTTATTTGCTGCAGTTGTTTGTGTAGCTGTAATGAAATGTGAAGGTCCTACAACAAAAATATAGTGCATTGGAAAAACTTGGAGAGAGCAAAAAAATAAACCCAACTGATAAAAATTAATAGAAATAAATAAATAAAATCTTTTCCAGATATTGAACTCTGACTGAGTGGGACATCACATTAGATCAGAAAGGTGGTAAAGGAGGTGTACTGTGTCGACTTCTACTTCCAAACGTTAATTACTTTACATTTAAGACTTTTTAATAAAATGACCCTCGCGGATGGCTGCGACAAGGGGAAGTTAATTTGCCCTCTTTTCGTGCTTTTTGTTATTATAACGGTTTTGATCTCTTAACGCGACAATTCCCACGATTTACCCACTGTTTCCAATGATTTCACACAATAATGAGTGTTGTCTCTAAGCGTATTCTACTGAGGGCTGCTGAAATCGAGGAAAACCGTGTCCAACCATGCACAATTAACCATAAATCGTCTAAACATTGTCACAAACCGTCATTTAACGAGCAAGTGTCCCTATTAAAATACAAATTCTTTTAGGGAAAGTACGGGCTAGAAAAAAACTTTCTCTAAATTACGAAAACTTTTCCCCAGGAATTCGAAAATAATTGCCGTTTTGTCCAGTTCCCTGTTAAAATGTGACAAGAGCACTTTGAAGTTGCCTCTTTCGTGACTTGGAGAGCGCCAACGTGGATATGACATGTTATGAAGTAGCAATAGTCAACAAACGTGTTCGACCTTACCAAGTTCTTCGATCCCCTATCACTTTCTCATTCTTGTGTGACCTTTCTGCTTCGAGAAATTCAAATGTAAGATGAACTATGGTAAGCAGTCTTGCGGTTCAATAGGGTAGTAGGAGATGTAGGCCCGCTTGCTGTGAATGGCTACCCGAGCGAGCAAGGAGCGATACTGCCCGCTCGGGATTTCACGCTTGGTCCCGCAAGATCAAAGATATTGGCCTCGTTCTTTCTTTGCGTGTTTATAAACACGCAAAAAAGAACTTGGCCAATATCCAGCTATCTTGACCTCACGCTTGGTCAAATGGTGGGACTTGTATTCATAAATAATGGGTCATTTTTGGTTAATGCTGCCAATTTGTTTTTTGCTGGGTTGCCCCAGTCGGAAAATGGATAATATTTCTCTGCTTTTTATTATTATTATTATTTTTTTTTTCCGTGTCGGTAAAAGTCTTGCCTGTCACTCCCCTGCTAGTGGTGTCTTTGCATAGAGTCTTCTGTGCGTATTTTGTTAGGTTTGAGGGGGTTGGGGTAATGCGTAGATTTCTCTGATGCACACAGGAGAACATTCAATTAACTTGCAATGGCATCGAAAGTCATTGTAACGCGAATGGCGTTTTAGTGCATTTTTATACAAAACTTACCCTTATGGAGCTCAAGAATGGAACGTCAATTGGATAAACAAGGCAGGCGGTGAAAAATAAATATCTGGAATCTTAAAAGCGACGAGTAATGGACTTCGACAACAATCTTTCGCCCGTCGAGCCGAAATCAAAGTGAGCTGTATTTCTAATATTTTGTACACTACTGAAAGCAAATCAGGAAAATTCCCTGGTAACTTATGGGTTCAACAAAGACAGGGAAGGAATCTGTGAGTAACGAGTAATGGTCTTCGACAACAATTTCATTTTTCGCCGTTGGATATCAAGTGAGCTTTGTTTCTAACATTTTACTAACTTGGTATTATATACAACACTGAAATCAAATGACAATTTTTTTTTATGGATTTCACAAACATTGAAGGAATCGAACGCTTTGAATGCCTCACAGTGTTTACTGAAGTCGCATCTAAGTTGTCTGGCATTTTACATTTATTTTGTACTCAACTCTGCAAAGGTAAAAAACAAAATGGAAATGTGACAGTGAAGAATTATTTGAATGAGAGCTTGTTGTCTCTTTTGTGTTTCATTATTTACGGTCAAGTTTCTTTTGAAAAGGGTTTGATGTGAACTGTCAGAAATTTATTTAATTGCATATGCTTTGTGACACGGATTGTGTGTCTCGTTTGCACGAACGCAACTGAAATAGGAAGGGTTTTTTGCCTCTAATAGCAAATATGTTGTTTGTTTCAATAGATTTTTTGCTGGAAAAGGTGTTTGTGAGATTTCCAGCCTTTGTGAATATCATGATGTGTAATTTTCGCGCTTAA
The DNA here is from genome assembly GCF_036669935.1 of Montipora foliosa. Classification (NCBI taxonomy): domain Eukaryota; kingdom Metazoa; phylum Cnidaria; class Anthozoa; order Scleractinia; family Acroporidae; genus Montipora; species Montipora foliosa. Next base: position 35,617,135 of record NC_090879.1, read on the forward strand.
GGTCATTCCACTGAAATAGAACTGACAATAGATTTTCGTTCAAACTTTGCCTATTTGTTGTTCATCTTAAGGGAATTTAAATTTTGTAATAAAAAAGAGGGGTCCCCACATTTGTTTAGGAGCAGGAGCACCTTGAAATACCCCATAATTCCTTAAAATATGAGCTTCAGAATCGTTATTTGAATCGTTCATGCCATGTCTTGTGAGAGGAGAAAAAAATAGGGAGAAAGCAAGACAAGAAATATAACTATAGATATACTGTATACTGCTCAACTTCAAGGAATAATTAAATATATGTTTCATCATGAAAACACACATTTCCAGTCGACCCTGATTCAACTTGTTACTAGCATGCAGCGATGTCGAGGCCACGATATCTGTTCAATAAGTTCACTTTTCCACTGATTATTTATTTTTCTGTAATAGAAATTTGTTTATATTCCTGTTATTGGAAGAAGGTGATTGCTAGTCTCAGAAAAAGAGAGAAAAACTATAGGTCACCATACTTGTTTACGAGAAAATGACGATTTATCTCTCTCACGACCCAAGCCCTAAGCCCTTATTGCGTACGCTAATGACGCAATAAATCGTGCGCCTTAAGGATGCGCATTGCAATACAGGGGAATGACCTTAACAAATTTGCATACGTGGGTTGAAATGTGATACGGGAGGATTTTTGGGGTAGTGCACTGTAAGCTGCGCGTGCATAAGTCACGGCAATAAACAGGTCTGTTGGAAGCGTGCTTGAGTTTCAACAAAATGAACCCCAAAGTCAGCAGAAAATTGTGACGCTGATGAATAATAAAGTAGCTGCTATTTCCAAAACGATGGAATTACCTGGTGATAAATAACCTCGTCTTGGAGAGTAAATTTTTGACTATGCAGAAACAATGGTCAACCTCAACAGTTGGGCGATTGTAATCTTTGTGTTGAATTCGCACATTTCTTGTCAACCTTTATGGCACTTGAAAGAAGAAAGAAAACTAACAAAAACAAAAACCGGGTATCTTGCCATCATTTGACACAGATGCTTCACTGTTTTGCGAGTAAACACACCGCTGTAGTTTGATCACAGCGCCCGCTGAATTCGATGTCACTTTCGATTTTGCGATTTACTTGTGCAGCCAAAAGTACAATAACAAATTTGAACGTACCAAAAATCTCCCAAAATGTTTTTTGCTGATGGCAACTTTTTATATTCGCGGTTCAGAATTAATGTTGTTTTCATGTCGTAAATTTTGTTGCTGATGGCAACATATTTTATTCTCGATTGACCGTCCTGAAAACTTCCTTCTGCTCTTCCTAAAAACTGTGTATCAATATTTATTTACTTTTGCATCAATCTTTGTTTTGCATAAAGCAAAGCTGTCAGACACTCGGAGTGCGCACTTAAACTTGTGGTGAAAAGGAGTTGTGAGGGAACTTAAAAATGATCAGCATGTCAGCCTAGAAGCCAATGTTTTTCGATTCCCTTTTATTTTCTTCAATCTTTCTAGGTTTAATACTTTACCAGTAATCACATGTCTTCTCAGGGGGCTATTTAACAATATCGTGTACTATTAGAGCTAAATATTACGCAAAGACAACTTGAATCTCCTGGGGAATTAAGGGAAGTTCTGTCCTGCCACCTGATGTGCAGGAGGCGCCGAAGGGAGCGGAGCCTGGCATAGTTTGTCCACGAATCGCTGCCATAAATAAGAGTCGACAGGACACAAGCTTCATAGACGCACATCTTGGTCCTTTTGCTCAACAGGTCATTGCCCTACACTCGCTGGTAGCAGCTGCTTTGGTGATCCCGCAGCTGATCTCAGCATTGAGCGAAGTCGAGCTTGACACGGTGGCTCCCAAGTAGGTGAAGGTGTCCACAACCTCCAGCTCTGTGTTGCCGATGGTGATGACTGGGGGGGACTCAGCACCTTGTGCCAGGATGTTGGTCTTCCTGAGGCTGCTCGTTAGCCCAAACTCCTGCAGGCGTGGGACAGCTTGTCTACGAGATGTTGGCGACCCTCCTTGCTGTGGGATGTTAAAGCAGCATCGTCTGCAAACAGAAGCTCCCGTATGAACACCACATAAGCTTTGGTTTTGGCGTGGAGTCTGGCGATGTTGAAGAGTTTGCTGTCTGATCTCGTCCGGACGTAGACACCTTCTGTGCAGTCTACAAAGGCATACTGGAGCAGCATCGAGAAGAAAATCCCGAACAGTGTTGGAGCAAGGACACAGCCCTGCTTTACTCCACTGCTGACTGGGAAGGCATTGGAGGTGGCCCCATCGAAGCAGACCGTACTCTGCATGTCCTGGTGAAAGGAGGTGATGATCGCCAGGAGCTTCGGAGGGCAGCCAATCTTCTGGAGGATCTTGAAGAGCCTGCTTCTGCTCACCAAGTCAAAAGCTTTGGTGAGGTCCACGAAGGCAAGGAACAGTGGCTGCTGCTGCTGCTCTCGACACTTGTCCTGCAGCTGATGGAGGGAGAACATCATGTCCACTGTGGACCTCCCGGCTCTGAACCCACACTGTAACTCGGGGTAGACTTGCGAAGCAAGGCTCTCCAGGTGGGTCAAGGTGACCTGAGCGAAGACTTTGCCAACGATTCTCAGAAAAGAGATGCCACGATAGTTGTTGCAATCATTACGGTCACCCTTGTTCTTGTACAGGGTGACTATGTTGGCATCTCTCCTGTCTTGGGGAATGTGACCTTGCTCCCAGCACAGGCAGAGGAGCTCATGAAGTGGTTGCAGGATGGTTTGCTTCCCATGCTTTAACCTGGGATATGCTTCGAAACTTATGGCAGGATACCGTCCTTCCCCGGTGCCTTGCCGCACGTGAGACTGTCGATGGCTATGCTGAGCTCAGTGTGTGCAGTGTTGGCGTGTTGTCAAGCACCTCTATCACTGGGAACCCAGGCAGGGATTTGAGGGCAGTGTCTGTGACGATGTTCTGGGTTGCGTAGAGCTGCAGCTGCATGCTCTGATCAGTGATGACCTCGGCAGTCTTTGATTTGAGCGGGGTTGTTTTGATGCTCATAGGGCCGGCGGCAGTTTTGATGCCCTCATACATCCCCTTTGCGTGGCCACAGTCCACTGCTGGATTTTGGCGCATAGGTTCTGCCAGTACTCGTTGGCACAGCGGTGGGTGGTCTGCTGGGCCTTGATCCTAGCTGCTTGAAGGGCATTGCATGCGCTTGGGGACAGGGTTAGGGATAGGGTTCTGCCTGTGAGCCAGCATCGCTTTCCTCTTGGACTCTGTGACTGGCTGCATTTCTTCCCAGCAAACCGTGAACCAGTCAGCATTCTTGTCTTCTTTCTTGCTGAATGCAGCCATGGTTGAGTCGTACATGGCATCATGGAGGTCAGACCATTTGGCATCCGAGTTGCTAGTTGCGCAGTAAGTTTCTCCTGGAGGCTGTCTGCGAAGCTCTGAGCCTTAACAGGGTCGGAAGTGCCACAGGTGTTGATGCAGGGGGCGACCATTGGTCTTGCCGTGGTGGATCTTTCTGGGCTTCAGCCTGCCCTTGCTTGCAACGAGTGAGTGGTCCGTGTCACAGTCAGTGCTGTGATAGCTTCTTGTGTCCGCTCTCCTAGTGATGACGAGGTCTAGCTGGTGCCAGTGGCGGGACAGAGGGTGTCTCCAAGACACTTTGTGCAGCTCCTTACACTTAAAGTAGCTGCTGGTGATGCAGAGGCCGTGGTGACAGCAGAGTTCGAGCAACGTCTGCCTGTTCTCATTCATCCTGCTGATGCCGAAGTGGCTTAGGCAGGTAGGCCATGCTTGCCAGTCCATCCCAACACGAGTCTAGCCAAGCAAATATATGCCCTCGGAACTTGGGATTCCGGATAGTGTGTCCCGCAGAGCCTCGTAGAATAGATCCCTGGCTTCTGGGGTGGAGGTCAGAGTTGGGGCGTAGGCGGATATGATGTTCACAAAGCCTGCCGACGTTTTCATGCAAAGGGCAAGAATTCTCGATGATCCTCCGGAGGGGGTTTCTGTGGTGGCAATCATTGAGTCACAGCAAAACCAACGCTGTACTGACTCGGCTCGTCCTGGGACAGGCCTTGCTAGAAGAAGGTGCAGTCTCTTTCCAAAAGTAACCCACTGTCGACCAGCCGGGTTTCCTAGAGACAGGCGCATCAATGTTGAGTCGTGCCAGCTCCTTGTTGTTTATGGCGGTGTTGCGGGAGTCGTCCATTAGCTGAAGGTCAGTGGAGAGACCAGGGCACATGGTGCGAATATTCCAGCTTGCGAATCGAGGAGCTGGAGCCTTCGTAGGTTTTTGCTTTTGACTTCTTGGTGCAAGTACTTGCTCGCTTGTTGGGAGGGTCCCCTAAGCGCTACGCACCCAGTAGAGCAAGAAAGCAATGGTGGGGTGGCACCTTACTGGCTGGGGGCTGCCCAGCTTGAGGTGGGCAGTAGCCACCCAATGAAGCTGCAAGAACTTCTCCCACCGTCGGATGAGACCCTTGGCGCTCCTTGTGCCAATCAGTCGGAGCTTAGAACTGGTAAACTGCCTCGTCATGTCTTGCGACACCACTGGAGTGCCCTCTCCAGTTTGTGCTAAGGCCTGGGCGGGAAGATAAGCAGACACTGGGCTACCCATATGACAGTGTACCCCTCTCAGTGTAACTGGCCGGGTCCAAGGGAAAGGAAGAACCAATACAACTTGGGCTAGTTCCACTGTAGAAGCTGCCGCAAGGAAGTGCTGAGCACCTGCCATCCGCCTTAGGGGCTCCACTCTGGATTTGTCCTCGAGGTTTACTCCTGAAGCCTTCCTGAGATCAGGTATAGCCGCAAGGCAGTGGAGGTTTGAAATCAGGGTTTACCTTCCCCTAGATGGGTTGCCTTCACAGGCTAAGAGCCCCGTCTACCCTGGGGAACTGGTTTTTTATGGTGCCAGTGGCTTCGCCTTCGCCCCTTCTCCTGTTGGTGGTGCCAGTTCCGCCGTGGGGAGGCCAGAAGTTGGACTTAACTGACAGAGGCTCTTAGAGTCCCACGCCATTGGGAGCATTTCGTGAGGTAGTGAGAACCCAGCCTCACAACCCACTCCCCGGCTATAACAGCCTTACGGAACCAACTCTAGAGCGAACACTGGTGTTACTCGGTTGCCCCAAGCTAGCAGGTCTTGTGTGGAAACCACTTATTAAGAGAATCTTATCATAGAGCATTAGGGCATGGGACACAATATACCCTGCGAATAATCTGCTGCGTTGGTCTTGAAGTGATCACCACTGGATCGACTCCTCGGATAGCCTCTTCAATACAGTGACGTTGGACGCTCAGGCCTCTGAACCTCAAACTGCCTTCAACCAGGCGTTGGCCGACGTTTGGTGTGGCTTGAAGAACGTTGCATCGAATACCTTTAATTGCACATAACATGGATGTATACATACCTGACATTGATGTAATAGTTTTCATCAACGTTTAACGTTAACAAGAGTCAGTGTCAAGCACAAATTTTATATTCCAATGTTCTACATGGCTGCAAGGAAACAAGACGGGTCATTTTACAACAAACCAATGCTCACTAGCCGCTATTTCATGTGGATCTTTTATGAACTGCACTTTCAATTTCCATTTCAAATGAACCTTTAAAACTTTTATCTAACGGTGAAAATATTTTAACAAGCAGACTTTCCATTTAGATTGCTGATTGAAACGGTGTTAAATGACCATTTTGCTGTTTGTGACGAGGATTTTAACGAAGGTTTATATTTAGGGTGTATTCTTTTGGGAATATTTCGGTTATTCTTATTCCGGTTTATGAATAACAGAATATGCGGAATACCAATTCCCGAAAGAACGCATCTGCCAAATTGGTCCCAAAAAAACACGATTATCATATATTCGGAGTATTCCTATTCCGGAATAGCCCCAAAAGAACGTGCTCTTAGATTTGCCATGTTTGAAGCTTCTGTGAAAACTTTCGCGCATGCTTTGTGCCGCTTGCACGTTTTCCACGCATGAAATTGAGATGTGAATTAAATCGATTTTGATGATTTTCTTCTGCAAATGTTGTTGAGATCACTTCGTGAATATATACTAAAACAATTATTCTTTTCAATCTCGGTGAATAGTGGCAGAATATTTACCTCGCCGCACTATTTCACCTCGATTTTTTATTCAGCATTGTAAGCAAATTTTCAAGTGAAATACTTGTAATTCTGCCTTTCAAGGCAAGACATTTTTTTCCTTATAAAAACCTCTTTAAAGTAAACAAGCCAGTGTGGAATTCTGAAATACACAAGCACAAGCATACATTAAAAATACAAAAGATTGTGCTTTATTTCTAATATCTTTCATTATGATGTACGTATGAGTCACTTAGGCCATTTTTTCAGTGTTCTTAAGTGTGTTATCACTGCACAGGGTAAGAAAAATATATCTAAAGTTAAAGAATTAATTTTCCTGTAAATTTCTTCCTTTTTTTGGCATTTACAGCACTCTTCGATTAAGTTTCAATTAAGCAAGACGGGTAAACGTCCTTAACAGACTGCCTAACATTAAGGCTTCAATTGTGTGTTAGAGTAAGCTTAAATTTACAGGTCTACAGATACATATCAAAAGGAGTTTAAAACTAGCTGACAATCATGCTAGACCATTCTTGTCCTGGAATGGTAAACATTTCCTTCAAAACTTTCAGATACTTGCATTTTCATTTCCGTCATTAGGTTTAGCCACTTTAGGAGGTCTCCCTTCTCCCACATACTTGGTGTGTCTCCCATTTGCGATTATTTTTCCATCCTGGTGAAGTAATTCCGCTGTGGTAAAGGCTAATGTCCGGCCCATCATTACAACCTCGGTATTTATTATAATCTCATCTCCTATCTTAGCAGGTCTTAGGTAGCTTATGTTCATATCAATGCTGACACCAGGTCGATGTGGAGGCTTTGTGAGGATGGCAACTGTTGTTAAGTTGTCAATCAGAGTTGCAGTCAGTCCTCCATGAAGGGTTCCTACACCATTCAGATGACCTTCTGCGACTTTCATCTTGAATGAAGCCTTGCCTTCCTCACATGACAGAAGCTCAGCCTGTAAAGAATAAAGCAGTCCAAGGTTTTTGCTGAAATCCTCTACGTGAAATCTAGAGGGGGATTTCTTTCCACAGTACTAGTAAAGAACACTCGTATGTCAAGCAAATACTTGGTCAGTTTCAAGCTAATATTGGTTTTTGCGATAATCCGATGTTTTGACATTAGCAGAATCATGACCATCTTTTCTGACTCATTTGTTTGTCAAAGTACCTTTGGTGAACCCAAAGTATGATAGCTACAAACTGGATTGTGCAATGGTTAAGAAAATACTAATAACAACATAAAGTTGCAATACAAAAACTCTGGGTCCTTTATGAAAAAAATAACATATTAAATCCTTACTTAATAGACCTTTCATAGCTGTGCAGAACATTGTTTACCTTAATTTATTATAAGTTTGTGAAATATTTTATTCCAGTCTAGAGATTATTATTAAAGTTTGTGTTGAAGGGAACCTCTACTCTTTCAATCAATAGATAAATGTAAGCTTAAAACAAATTTGCTCACAAGGTTTCAAGAAAAAGGTTTTTTCCATGGAAAAATTAATTAAAATATTGCTTCTTTTGCTCTTCAAATTTCCTGGATGCTACCATCTTGAATGGCAATTATTGTGAGATGTGAAAGTTGCCACATTACGGGTATTCTGAAAGAAAGAGCTTGCATAATACCAATAACGCAAACGTAAGACATGAAGTGTAAATAACAGATTCGAAATCTTGTGATGTTTGTTTTTCTGGTTTAAAGTTATGTCTTAGTAGGAATAGAGGTTTCCTTTAAAAATGATTGTAAACAATAGGTATATAATACATAAGACATAGTATATTTAACAATTATTCCATAAGCGCGCGTTGGATATGAGATGGTAAATAGCCAACGAGGCGCGTAGCGCCGAGTTGGCTATAACCAGTCTCATATCCAACAAGCGCGAATGGAATAATTGTTTTATTAAATTCCTTCGACTCCAAAAATTTGGAAGTACGAAATACGAGCGGAAAAAGCGAGCAAATCCGAGCGAAATCGAAAAAAACTTGATGAGAACTGATGCGATGTTGTGTAATACCTTGTTGTCAAACAGACGCAGGCTTATCACAAAAACATTTCTTGCCTTTTGCGTACGTCTAAACGTCGGAATTGATCCAAACTTTCCACAAAAAAGTTTTTTTTTCTCCTTTTTGGCTTTATTCAAAGAGTAATTTCGCATTCCGACGAAAACATTTTTAGTTTAGCAACGCTTAACGCAATCATTTACCATATAAGGTCAAACCAAGGTATATGAGCTGATAACCGAGATTGAGTGAACCAATCAGAGCACGCGAAATGCATTATCCGAGGTTGAGAATTTAATAATTAACATTATTAAATTCTCAACCTCGGATAATGCATTTCGCGTGCTCTGATTGGTTCACTCAATCTCGGTTATCAGCTCATATACCTTGGTTTGACCTTATATGGTAAATGATTGCGCTAAGCGTTGCAAAACTAATTTTTTTTTTCGCCGGAAAGCGAAATTTCCTTTTGAATAAAGCCAAAAAAGAAAACAAACTTTTCTGTGTGGAAAGTTTGGATCAATTCCGACGTTTAGAAGTACGCGAAAAGGCAAGAAATGTTTTTGTGATGAGCCTCCGTAGGTCTTACACAACATCGCATCTTTATCAAGTTTTCTCGATTTCGCTTGGATTTTCTCACTTTTTTCGCTCGTATTTCTTACTTTCAAATTTTCGGAGTTTAAGGAATTTAATAAAACAATTATTCCATTCGCGCTTGTTGGATATGAGACTGGTTATAGCCAACTCGGCGCTACGCGCCTCGTTGGCTATTTACCATCTCATATCCAACGCGCGCTCATGGAATAATTGTTAAATATTATTCCATAAGCGCTCGTTGGATAGGAGATGACAGATAATCAACGTGCATAGCCCCGAGTTGGCTATAATCACTTCATATCCAACAAGTATGAGTGGAATAATACTATTGTTTTAGACTATTTAAAACACCCACAAATTATGGATAAAGCTTTCCTACTTTACTTTGTAAAAACAAAGAACTGATGCATACAGGGATCTCAATAGAATCTTGAACAGCTGTTTCTGTGATATTTTCAAATGGAACAATGAAGTATATAGACTGTAGCTCGGGCCCAAAGGGCATGCTCCCCTGGAATTTTTTTAATTTTTATCAGGAGGCTTGGTAATACCTTTTCCTTCATTCTAGCGTAATATTCTCTTACTTTTTCCAAAGAAAAAGCAAAGAACCCTGGTTGGTGAGCCTTTTGCTTTGCAGAGTTTGCTGTCATGTTTGGAACATGACATATGAGTGTGGCCTGGGCTAAAATGTTTCTAATCCAATGTGGCAGCTATGTTTTTCGTATTTTCAGCTAAATCCAGGAATTGCACTGGCCCGTGATTGGTTGTTGGCATGGTGATTGAACTCTGGATATCTTGTGAAAATTACACAATGCGAAATTCCTAACTACTGTATTTACTGTAGGTCTACGGGTAAGCAGTCACCTCCAATAACACTTAATTAAGCCTAAAGATACATATCAACAATATTTAAATCTAAGCACCCATTTTAAAAACTATTAAGGTTATCTTTCAATTATTGTTGTGATGGTGGATTTTAATTTTCCTATTTTCATTTGAAAAAAAGAACATAGTATCGAAGTATAAAGCTTACCAGTACTTCACATACACTACAAGTGAAGTAAGACCAGTGCAGTTCCTGGACTTAGTCACAAGTTATTTCATTGTGATACAGTGATTGTTCAGCCGTTCTGTAGGCCATGATAGACAGGCTGCACGACAAGAAAAATTGCAAAAGCAACTAACATTAAATACTTTACACATCTATTCGCTCCAAAAGTTGTTCTTTTTGTTGCAATGTTGATTGACTAACTTATTTACTGATCAAGGGGCTTTCACAGCCACAACACTTACTACTGACACCTGTGACAGGTGTTATGTGTTATATTGAGAACCCACTATAGCTAATATACCATAATGGCTAAGCCAATCAATACTCTAGTCTGCATTTATAATCCAATGATCTAGTTTTTAGTTATTATAATAATTATATAATTATCAGTAAAAAAATTACAGCTGTACAAGCTGGCATGGCACATTGAGATGTAGTGTATTGCCCATGCTAGCAATTAGCCGCTCTAAAGACCTATTTCGAAGCAAATGGTAATGGAAACAGAAAATATGTTTTCACTGTTGGCTTCAAAATCTAATTATGCAGCAATCTCTCAAACCATGGAAAAAATTCCTTGGCACCCAAAGTACAGGTATTCAGTACAGGGATTACCACAAAGTTGATTTTGTAGCAAAAACAAACAAACTGGTGGCCTGGGGCAATGCGCCCAATGCTTATTTAAACAAACTCTTGGTTCAACCTTCAAAAGCGAGCGCTGCACATGATCTATTTTACCTATCGAAGAGAACATGTCATTCCTTTATTTGTCAAAGCAAAAACTCTGCCTGTTACGTTCCTATATTATGAAACCATGAGCAAATTAATGTTTCACATGCACAGAGTGCCCCAATTAAGATTGTGAAACTATAATTTACTAAAACATCACACATTCTACCTACAATCCCTGATCATCCAAGTCACAGCTCTTTAGTATAAAGTACTCTAGACTTAACTTATAATAAAGGCTATTTCACATGTTGGTGTCAAAATTTGGAATAACATACCGAATGAATTTAAAACATTATCAAAAAATTCCTTTAAAAAAACAAAATGTAATGAAAAAGTTTTTATTTCACATCCAGAGTAATGAACATTCTTATCTTGATGTTGAAAATATTACCTCCAAACTCAAAGACAATTAAAACAAATCGATCCAATAACTCTGGTATCTAATCTGCTACACTATATTTCATTGGCACACTATGTAACTATTGATGTAATTTACCACTTATGCTTCTCCTTATAATTTAACAATGTCGAACTCTTCAGTTTTTAGTTTCTTTACTTAATGATGTAACTGAAGTATGTTGATGATTGACCTGCCTTGAAAAACAAATGTGTGTGTTAGATGACTGGCAGCTGACCAAGGTTTCCAAATCTCTAAATGACCAGCATGCTTTGTTCACCCAATTTATTAAAATGCTGTGTCTGAATGTACAGTAACTGGACAGAATCTTTTAAATACTACATGACCAGCACTCCATACAAACCCTCCCAACACTAGACTCAAAACACTATTTACAAGTATGCACATATACCGGTAATAATACTATGGTATATAAATAATTGGTAAATAAACAAGCAGAGCAACTACAGGAGGGGGGCATACAAAACCATACAAAAGTAATTGAAAACCGCAAAACTGAAAGAAAATTCGATCAAAACCGAAAACCGCAAGAAAAATCATCAAAACCTAAAATAAACCCCAACTCATCAGATTCATTATCATTCAGAACCTTAGGGAGGCATCGTGGTCCAGTGGTTAGGTCGCTAGGTTTGCATGTGGTTGCCCAGGGTTCAAATCCTGTTGTAACCTCTGGCGTGGATTTGTTTCCTGTTGTCGTGGATTCAACTCTTCCACGCTTTGTAAAAAGCCAACTGGTTGCCTCCTGCCAATTGGGGTTCTTAATCATGTTTATTTCAGATTATTAAATGTGTGGTGCCTGTGAAGTAGCTTGATAGCTAAATGAAATATAAATAGAGCATTTACATTCATCTGTGTCACGTGACGAATACAGACAAAATTGTATCCCAGTGTTCGTGGATGCTATGGTCATGAGACCTGCATAGTATCTTCTATTATAATCCTCTAGATCTGCCTCTATTGAAACGCAATAGAGGACTTTGGGGGAAAGGAGATGTTGCGTAGCAACTTGGAAATGAAACCAAAATCTCGGATTACAGTTTTGAAAATGTCCTGGATGTGTATGGGGAGATTTGATTGAAAGGTTGCAACAATCAGTCATTTGTGATCTGGATATTAATTGATTGTAACCTGGCTTTACACGATCAAGATGTTATTGAAACTAACGGGCACTACGAGTTTTTTACATATTTGGTCACCCATAGAAACTAACTGTGACAGTTAGTGTAGCAATTAATACTTAAACTGCAACTTACATTTTAAAAGGACAGGTAATTATTGAACCCCCTTGACCTGACCTTGGTGTTCCCCAATGCCATGTCAAAGTCCTTTTGGTGTTATGACGTGCCACCACTTTTTGTGGTTTGTCGTGACTGTCACATATTCCGAGAAGTCGAGCATGTGGTTGTGGTTGAGGTTGTTGAGGCGCATATTTTCCGAAGAGAAACTGGGAAAACAAAAAACTGCATCGAATAGCAAATCTGAAATCACATTTTGTTTTTGCGGAAAACCGAAAACCGACTGCGAATCACAGAAACTGCAACAAACATAAAAACGAAAAACTGATGTTTTTTGCGACAAAAGCAGATCCAAAAAAATGGCTTAAACCGCAAAAGCAAAAATCCCAATGCCCCCGGGCCCCTCCAACAGAATTCAGCCCCCGTCCCTTCATGGCCACCACATACAAATTGGTCCGAAACTTTGACGAATGGAGCATCAAGCAAAAGGCACTATTGTTATCGTTTAATGTGAAAATAAGTGGCCCTGCATTCTGGAGTTTAAAGGTAAAGGTATTCTCCCAGGAAGCCAACGGTGCCCTCATTTTGCCCCCCTCTTTCCATCAGTGCTCTGTTTTAAGGGTATTTAAAGCTACTTAGGCTACACTGAAAGGAAAGAAGTCGAAACATGGATGCGAGATCCGGGGATCGAAAACTCAGGATCTCTTGCACCAAGGCCGCGCACTAACCAACTGTGCCACCCTTTACTCCTGTTGTTTGACCAGACAAGCTAAACAGCAACTTCTAGCATTAATAACTATGCAAATGTGAAGAGATTTACTTGAAATCAGCTTAATTGGAAACATTTTGAGACTGCCGGTTATGGAGTTATTAAAATCCTTTCCCATGTCTGCACATGCCGACATACTTTTTCTTAATTATTGACACGCACGCGCACTGTAAGTATTTACCAATATCAATAAAAAATGCCAAGAATTTGAAAGCTACGTGTTCGACTATCTCCCTCCGATTCGAGAGAACTGGAGAACTGAGTTGGGGTCATGTATCTGCTGTGTTTCTTTCTTTACCTTTTCTGCATCAGACAAATTCCTAACCTGTCGATCGTTCACTAAATATTTTCAAAACAATAAGCTAAAATTGCTGCCGGTCATTTTAAATTGTAAATTTCGGACGGAAAAAAAACAGATACACAGAGAAAGGATTTTTTTCGTGTTTACCTCCTTAGCTACGCGGTCAAAGCTTTTTGCTGTCTTGTTTAGGGTTAAAATTTGCATCAAAATTTGACGAAGTCTTGATGAAGAGGCCGCCATTTTTCCTAAAGGAAGAGAGAGGATCCTGGGAACGAGGTTTAGCATTTATCTCGGGAAACGATCGGAATTGACGATCGGGGACTTCGCAGTTTTTGTCCCAGGTTTTCCCGAGTATCGGAAAATCGCCAAACGCTTGTCCCAGATTATGTTGGAAAGTGTGCCAAAAACTGAAAACTTGCAATGTAGAGGATTGGTAACGAGCTAAAGCTATAGCCGACGTCTCCGACAGTACGATTTTGAGTATTCATATGTCGGAAATGATCGCCGACGATCGCAAAAATCTGGGACACATCGGGTTCCGATCACCGGAATGACGTCATCATCGTGTTTTCGGAAAAAAACAAATATGGTGATTCCGAAAGGCGACACTATCTCCCACATATCCTTGCGCCTCCTCGACCCAATCCCTCTGGAGTGCTTGTGAATTGTGAGGAACAAAGACAACAGTCTACCATCGGTCAATTCTGTGCTTAAAGACGACCTTGAAAGCTCCGAATATAACCCTAAAAGAAGTAAGTTATCGTGCAAATAATTGATCCTTGATAGTGAATTGTGGTCGACCCGCCCCACACTATTCTGACAGCCCTTATATGATTGCTAACCACGCAACCATATTTTTCATCACTAAGCTATCAATGTTAAGCTGCTGGGGGAAGGCCGGGCATAGGCGGGGGATTTCAAATGCCCGGCCCCAGGGAAGTCATCCTGGGTAGAAAAAGTGCAAATTCCTCACCCCAGGGGCACCTGGAGCTCAGAACGATCTGCCACGTGTTCCAGAGCGTCAACATCCACGAACTCCTGCTATAAGTCTTCGAATTGCTGAACCAAGATTTCGTCGTCATTATCAATTTTTGAATTCTGTTTTCACAGTATTGATAAAACTCTCACCAACTACCAGAGCTTTACGGCTCTCACCATACTGAACAAGAACCTAAATAGTAAATCTAATTAAATACATTTATTATGCTTATGAATTCAACCAAGCATACACAAGTTGCACAAAGAAAACTCATGAATATTAAAACATATGCAAAAAATATGCACCAGAACACAACGGAAACAAAAGCTTTTCTATTGGATTACATCTCAACCTTGTCAAAAAGATTCGATGACCTTTGTCTCACAAAATATAGAGCAGCTTTCACTCATGGCCTTTAGGGAATCGCAGAGAATCGGTTTGCTTCTAGTGATTTCTGGGTAATTCCAAAATGGCGGTACTATTTTTCAGTCTTTCATGGTCATTCAAGATGGCGTCAGTGGACCCCTCTTCTAACAGTAAAAGTCAAAGTCCAGACCCCCGGAACTCAATGAATGATCGAAAGTCTCTACCGCGGGCAGGCTTGTAACGTCGAATCCCCCTCCTATGCCCGGCCTCCCCCCCCCTCCCCCCCCTCAGTGGTTTAACATTGATAGGTGCATAAAATCAGTGCTAAAACCTAATCATTGGTCTTTAAATAACTGAGGAGAAAGTGCTGCCTTTTTGATTACACCAGCAAATGGTTCGACTTTTAGGTATTCTCAGTAAAGGACTATCAAATATCTTCCATGTTCATAAGTTCCCTGTGGGGCTGGCTGTCCTTTGTGAGTGTATAGGTGGGTGGATTTAACAGGTCCACATCAGCTGAATAGCTGCCAAAATTTCAATCTGCTCAAGCAAATAAATGACTAACAAACAAAAGTCATTAGTCTGTGAGCTGGGGGATTGAGCATTACGTTTGCCGAAATGGCAAATGTCAAGCTGAAATTTGTTTTGCTAAATATCAAAAAAACAAATTTAATTCTAGTTTATCTCTTGCTTGTGCATGTCATCCACAGTTAACCATCAAATTCTCGTGCTTTTATGATCGACAGCCAGCTGATTGCTGTTCCACGCAAACACTATGCTAAGACAAATTGGATGATAACCATTTCAAAATGTGCAGTCCCGGCTTTAGAAATCACCCATGATGATTACCTGTGTTGGGGACTGTGGGCTGTGCTTTAGTTGAATTTTCTTTTTATGTCATAGTTTCTGAGGTTTTTTTGAAGGGCATGTACTTGTATGAGAGCATAAAACAGTACATGATGACAAACTCGAGGAGTCCAAAAGGTTGATTGATAAAAGTAGGTTACAGTCTTCTGGACTATTGGTTTGTCCTTTTCTTTGATTAATGAAGAACATTAAAATATATAACAGGCAAGAGTACTGTTGCAATTATAGTGAAGGAGAAGATGAAATATTAACCCTGGTAAATTATTGATGAAGAAATGTTTTTTTTTTTTGAGAAAAAATCCAAGTGGTCCTTTATGGTAGTCAAATCTACAACCTTCGAGTTACTAGTTGAGAGGCGCTACCACTTTCCAAGTATACCTTTCGATTTTGAAACTGTGAACGAAAACCAAGTGAAAGGTTTGATATAGTCCAGCATTAATAATGAAACACTGCTTGGACATTTTGCTGCCTTCACTAACCAAGATGATCAATATGTCAGTCGACCATGCAACTGTACCATCTCAGCTCAAGGAAGCTATGGTAACACCTCCCTTGATCACAAGGTCTACATAAATGCCAACCTTAGACCTATCTCTATCTTAAAATTTATCTGGAAGTTTATTCACATAGGGTTAACCTCTTAAACTTCCTTTTTAGGGTATTATTATTTGTGTTTTTGTTTATGATACCTTAAATAAAGTATGCATGTATGTAATCTGTAAGACACTACAAAAGCAATCTCCTGTCAACCTTGACAAACTGCATGTGTCTCAAGGAAAATCATCTAGATGAGAGCTTGCAGTCAGCCTACAGACCTTTCACAGCACTGAAACTGCCCTTATTAAAGTTCGCAATGACACTGTCTCTTGAATTGACGATAAAAGATAGAGAGATTATTTCATGGAAAATGCTTGGTACGATTTTTATTCACTCCGTGTTTCGTATCAGAAAACTCAACTCGTGAATAAAAATCGTGCAAAGCATTTTCCATGCTTTAATGTGTTTATTTCATAAGAACTGAGGTTTTTTACGTGGTAGTGTTTGATAGACAAATTTATTTTGCACAATTGCAGTGGGGCGATGAAAGCAATAAACAATGGTTTAAAATCGCCCAACCGACAATTTATTTAATAAAATTTACAACGCTTACTGTGTTTCAGATATTCCAAAGTGGTCCAAAGTGAAGAGCGTTTTTAGTTTGTCGCTTGTCAAAGCTACCGGTGCTTTGGGTTTATTTCCCTTTCCTTGCTTCTTTAGTTGTTTTTGTTTGGACTAAAGAACCTCTCTGGTTTTCTAAAATACCAGGTCGTTTGTTGTGCTTGCGGAATAGCCCTTTTTCTTCAGTTGTTCCAAGCTAGCCACTAAACTTTGAAGGAAAGTCAGCTTGTATTCATTGCTGTCTTTATTGCGGACGAAGATGATAAATTGGTTGATGTACAATGTATTCAGTGTTCATTCAGCTCAACCGCTGGAATAACTTCCATTTTCCTGTCTTCAACTTTTGTTTTCAAAAGACGTTTAAGCAATCGAACATCTCGTTCAATTTTTTGAGCGGTATTTTCTGTTTTCTTGATCTAAAATAAATTCCTCAACTGAGCAAACAGAAGCAAACCTTCCCTCGGCTATCTTTCAAAGCATGTGGTTTTTGTGCAATGGCTGTCGGATGACGTTCCATTCGATACATTCATTCATCACTAGTGAAATTTCGTCTTTCGCGTTGCTGATTGGACGAACAACATTTCTTTGCAGTAAATTTTTTGTCGTTCGTGTTCCTGATTGGCCACATTTAGAATCAGTACGACTTTTATTCACTGTGATTTTCGTGGATAAAAATCTCAGTACCTATGACATAAATGTTATTCTCCTGCTCCTCAGTCTATCGGCAGCGTTTGACACAGTAGACCATGAGATTCTGGGGAATAGACTTCTTCAAGATTTAGTATTCTTGGCAAAGCTCTGCAGTGGTTCAAGTTGTACCTTGACAATCGAAAACAAGTAATCAACGTGAAGGAGACTAGATATTGTAGTAAAGACTTGAAGTGTGGCATACCCCAAGGGGCTGTTTTGGGGCCATTACTATACCTGATGTACAGGACCCCCTTTGGTGACCTCATCAGAAGCCATGGGATTATCATATCATTTCTATTCTGATGATACTCAGCTATACTGCTGCTTTGAGATTCATGATCTACCAGCCTCAGTTAAAGCCACTGAATCCTGCTGAAATGACGTTGATGCATGGATGCTGGCAAATTATGCCAAAGCTTAACAGGGATAAAACAGAACTTCTGGTAATTGGTCCAAAACACAAACCTGCTCTGCCAATCAGTGGAATCCATGTGGCTGGCGAGTACATTGAAGTCTCCAATTATGCAGAGAACCATAGGGGTAACATTCGAGAGATGAATGAATCTAGAGAATCATGTTACTGATACCTGTGAAACATCCTTCTATCACCTTCAAAATATATCAAAGAATCATCTTTCTCAAGATTAAGTCGAGATACCTGTACATGTATGCATTTATTACATCCAAGCTACTGTACTACTGTAATGCTCTGCTTTATGGACTACTGCAATTGCTTCTTGATAGCTGCGATATGTACAAAACTGCGCAGCTTGACTCATGTCAAGGACTAAAAGTGCTGATCATATGACACCAGTTTTACGTCGACTGCACTGGCTACCTATTAGGCAACGAATTACATACAAAATTCTATTTATTACATATAAAGTATTGAACAGCATGGCACCGAAGTACCTGGCTGATCTTCTTCAACCCTATCAACCCAATACGAATCTAAGATCTTCCTAATAAAATCCGCTGGTGATAGGGCTTTCAACGTTGCCACTCCCAAATTTTGGAATTCACTCCCGGCCAATCTAAGATATGTTTCTTAAGAATAAGATTAAGACTTTGCTCTTCAAAGAGGCTTTTAATTAGGGTTTAATTTGTATGATAGTATTGTAATTTTAAGTAGAAGTGGTTTTAATTTTTAATTACAAGTATTGTAAAGCGACATTGAGCTCTGGAAATGAGCACTATATAAATTCATTATTATTATTATTATTATTGTTATTATTATTATTATTATTATTATTATTATTATTATTATTATTATTATTATTAAATGCCTGAATCACTTTCAAAAAAGAGACAAAGAGATCAATGGGACCTTAAAAAGAGGCATTCTTGAGCTGTGGATCAGAGATTTATCATTGCGTCCTAGAAGGCACACATTTTCCAGTAAGACCCACTTAATATCTGAGGAGGGATCCACTTGGATGCAGAAAAAATTGGGTGTTATATGCAAATTACAGGTCATGAAACTGAATCAACAACAGGAAAGAAAACTTCAACACTTTTCAATCGACAGTGAAGAACTAAACAGAAAAAAAAACCCTTTTTGCTTTTGTGATGGAGCTTTATAGGCCATTTCCGAGTTCATGTCTGCCTTCTCTTCAAAGCGAGTCTAAGTGGAATTTTTTTTTATTATGAAAATTAGTTTTCATTCATATGTAAAGTAGAACTAATTACCAACACAAAAACTTTCCACTTAGACTTGCTTTGAAGAGGAGGCAGACATGAACTCAGAAATGGCCTATTGAATATCGATGAAAGCCCAGTCTGTGGGTGGCACTGGGGTAGGATGGTTGAATTTCATTGAGGGTTTCATATATTTGCCAGATGACCTAGTTTTGTTTATTATAAATTGATGTATTTTTATATTTCAGACATGATCACTGATGTTCAGCTTGCAGCATTTGCAAACATCCTTGGGGTGTCGCTATTTCTTCTTGTGGTCTTGTACCACTTTGTAGCAGTCAACAATCCCAAGAGGAAGGATGAGTGATTTATCTTAATCAGTACTCGAATGTAAGTTATTTGGCTGTTTTGTTGGTTTACTATCTGTAACTATGTTTATTATGCTGTTCTACTGATCTCTCTGTTAATCCTAAAATATTATTGTAAGATTAACCCTTTCTCTCCCAGGAGTAACACTTATGGACTTTACTCCAAGCTCAGGTTGCTTGAAGCATGGTTTACCGTTAGCGCTAACCAGTGTTAAATACCATGGAAAACCTATAGGTTTTGATACCTCTTAACCAGTAGTTAGTACTAACCAGGCCTTGAGCAACCGGCCCCAGATGTCTAATGCCAGACGATTACATGTATATTCCCTTTTAAAGGGGTAACAACTTCTACATCTGTAGGTGACGAGGAAGGGCGAGGAAAAACCTTCGATGCAAACAACAGTTTGTGCGGTGATTTTTGCTTGTGAGTGGGTTTCCCGATCAGCTCACGATGTGATGATGTCAGTCACCGGAAGTAACATTTCACTTCCTTAGCAACACGCGAAAAATACGTCTGTGGGCCCTTAAAGGGGTACGGTAACAACTTCTACATCTGTAGGTGACGAGGTAGAATTATATTCATAAGCCAAGTTACCCACAGTGTCGCAAAACAGAGACTGATTCCATATGCACAGTTTACAGTTTATTACGGAACTTACTGTGGCAATCCTCGATTCGAAACAGCAAATAGAATTAAATTTCTTAGGCTGTGTGGCTGAGAGTTCTTGTGTGTTATGTATTGTTATGTAGTTCAAACTTGAGCATAAAATAAACAGAAAACTACCTTAAAAACATTCTTAACTGTACAAAGACGCTTAAACAAAATGCTGAAATGAAAAATCTTAGTCTAAACAAAACGGAAAATATTGAACTTACTTTAGTCTCTGAGATGCGATTGTTCGTGAGAGGTGATCTGTGGCCTTCCAGATAATGAAGGGAATGAGTCATGATGTGAGGACTACATATAATTAAGTTACTCATAAAACAATGAATTATTTGAGTAAAACACGATACAAGAAAAGTGAGACCTAAGCAACTACAAAATTAGAAATATGTCACAAACGTTATACATTATTGTGCGTGAACAACAATGTCCACTCAAAAACTGTGTCCGCATTTACCCTTTCGTTCCCAAGAGCGAAACTTTTGGATTTTCACTCTGTCCAATGCCAGATGATTTTATTCGTCAGTGGGGGCTCTCTCGGGGCGAAAAGGGTTTAAAAGAGGGTTTAAATCTACGATCACGCCAAAATATCTGACCTAAATAGCTGTAGAAACACTATCTACCAATCAATTAATAAACTAAGTGTCTGGTCTAAGGAGAGTACCCTCGCCTTTAACAACGACAAAACCAAGGTTATGATCCTCTCCACCCTGCAAATGTCCAGAGTACATCACCTTGACGAGTACGATCCTAACATCGCAGTCAGTGGTTATAAACTAGAACGTATTAAATCTTGCAAACTGCTAGGAGGTCACATCAATGAATACCTTAAGTGGGACGATCACATCAAGCACACGTTATCAGGATGCTACGCCACTCTATCAATACTAAGAAAACTGAAATATCTCGCTAAATATGAGCTCAGAAAGCAGCTAGCAGAAACATTGATTTTGTCAAAACTAGATTATGCCGATCTGGTTTTTTACCCTCTACCACAATTCTTACTTCGCCGTTTGCAACGGGTTCAATTTGCTGCTACAAGTTTTGTACTGGGTCACTATGTTAAGAACTTTCGGGATACACTTAAAATCGGATGGCTTCCAATCAATGAGAGAAGAGATCTGAACCTCCTGAAATCATGCTTTAAAGCTTTGCGTAACGCTGCGACTTGGCGAGATTATCTTAAAATAATAAAACAGGAATGCCCCAAGGAACTGCGCTGAAGCAATTCAATTAGATTAGTAATCACGATCGAAAACGGCACTTTCCAAGATACTGCTTCGAAGCTATTTAATAATCTACCAGATAGTGTTAGAAACTGTAAAGATTACAGAACTTTTTTAAGACTCTCAAGGAATTTCTTAAGAAACAGAGTACAAAGCGATTAGTTGGTTTTACTGTAATTGGATTCCGTTAATCCTGTTTCTACTGTATAATTTGTAAATAACTTAATTTGATTTATTTTGTAATTGTATTTAATGTAATTTAACAAGGAAGAGCCACCCAGTGGATCTGTTAATAAATTATTATTTTATTATTTTATTTACAGGGCTCGAAATTGCGACCAATACAGTCGCATTTGCCACTAAATTTTTCCCTTAGCGACTAAAATATCTGGAGAAGTCGCAATTTTGCGACTTGTTGTCACCTTCGCTCTTTCGAAACAAAAGGGTTAGCAGTTGCCACTTTGCTGCTACTTTTGCTAAAATAAATAAATGACAAAATCATTTTGTTTCTCGCTGTGAAATTTCTCTCAAGATAGCGTAATTGTTGAGTAATTTAGCCGGGATGTTACGAGTACAACTCTATTCCTTCGATCATTCGCCATTTTCAGCGGTTTCTTTACACACAAGTATTACGGGCTCGTATTTTTTTTGCTAAACCGCTGACAACACAACGCAACGCGGCGATTTCGCGACTAAAATTTGTGAAATTGCGACTAAATTTTCGTATCTTGTCGCAAATTGCGACTGGATTTTTTCGTTAATTTCGAGCCCTGAATTATTATTATTATTATTATTATTATTATTATTATTATTATTATCATTATTAAAAGGTATGCTTGGGCATCCATCATGATACATTACAGTGTAAGTGGTGACTTTTCGAAGTAATCTTTATCCAAGTTTACTGATTTGTTTTATGGAACCAAGGATAAAAAATATACATTGTTTTTGTCTTTCAGGTACAGAAAAGACCCAAAGATGCTTTGCCTGAAATGAAAAACATTCCTGTGTAATTTAAAATTAATTTGTATCTTCATCTGTAAACTACATTGCCAAATGCATTAAATTAATTCAAAGAAGCTTTGAATTTTTTTTTTTGCTAATGGGATTGTTTGTCTTGCAAAAGTCTGAATCTTACTTAAGTACTGTATTTTGAAGCCAACAAGGGAACTGGCTTTGTTTTTTGATGTCTTGTTTTTAGTAACAATTGAGTTATCAATTTTATTGTGGTAAACAATACCTGAAGACTGATTTGGGTTTTGATTAGACGATTGTATTATCTGGATAAGATCATCGCAAATGTTGTTAATCTTTCTATTATGCTGAAAAAATTATCTTGCTACTATGACCAGAAATCAATTCTACTGTTTCTTTGTCTTTCAAAACTATGGTAACTGAACACTAAGTGACCGAATTTTAAGCCTTAATTTAAAAAATACACCTGTTTATTTTGACTGAAATTTTCTTTATCAATGGTCCGCCGTTACTAACTTTAAAATGTTGAGAGAGCTGGATCGAGGATAAGATGACATGGAAAACTTCACTAGTTTAAAAATGCAATGCCTGTGTGTGCGTCTAAATTAAGATGCAGCCCAGGCGTTTCGCAATCAGACTTTGAAACTCGTGTTTTGCATGTCTAATAAACTGCGTTTACATGCTGCAATTTTAAGCTAGTGAGTCTTTGTCGTCATCTTATCCTCGATCCAACCCTCTGAGGTTCAATCGGTCAGTCTTGAAAGTGAATAATGGCGGACCGTGAAATCCTAAACTTGCACCCGAAGAAGACAGCCTTTGGGTAAAATTCGAAGGTTAAATTTTTGCCAGTCAGGTGTCAGGGAAACACGCTTTCAAAATCTAAAGGAAAAAGGAAGTGATTTTTTTTATCATAGTAGCACTTTAAAATGCAAAATTATGTATCTTACTTCTCACACTAGACAATCTCACTTTCCTTTCTATCAATGGGATGCCAAGAAGAAAGACCCTGGATATTGGATGCAACAGGTGCCCATTGTTCCAAAAAGGACAATACATCTACATTTTTTGACTTGTGGCTGTTTCTGCTTAGGTGCGAGGAAGGATTACGTTTTTGCAAACGTTGGCCGCGTGGCACCTATATTTGAACAGACTTACTAATTGGAGTGTAATGTGAAGTGCTAAGTTTCTACCCCATATGAACCATGTGAGCGTTAGCTCTACAGATGGAAATGGGCCCACACAAGGACAGAGAAATACTCTGACCAGGGTGGGAATTGAACCCATGACCTTCGGGTTAGATCACCGCTGCTCTACCGACGCCGGCCGTGGGAACTGAAGATGTTAAAGTCACGGCAATTAACATGTAAAAGTACAAGGAAGGATTACGTTTTTGCAAACGTTGGCCGTGTCACTGTGGCGTTTATATTTGAACAGACTTAACTGATTAGAGTGTAATGTGAAGTGCTAAGTGTTTAGGTGGCCGCATACATCACAAGCCTTTTTAGAGACAGCATCGCCAAGCCGGCCACTTCTGCTGGAGAGAACAGGACAGCCACAACACCGGACTTTATCCCCTACTTCTCGAATAGTGCATGGGTGCTTTAACGTCCCACAGGGAACTTGTGAGACGGGGCCTACGGTTTATAGTCCTTATCCGAGAAGACTTGCATCTCTAACCATTTGCAGATGAAATTACAAAGGCAGCACTTTCTCCTCAGTTATTTTAAGATCCTGAGTGTTGATCCGGCCGGGGTTTGAACCCGCGCCCTCCCGCATGACAGCGGGAGGGCGCATGACAGCGGGAAAAGGCTCAACCAACTGAGCCACCGGTGCGCGGTGACATTGGTTCCTACCAAACTCAATCCCAACCTCATTTCCACCTACTGGAGTGGGGAGATACAAAGCCCTGGGAACAAGATTGACTCGACCCAAACTGTAACTCAGTTTTTACTCGTCGGTATCATAGTTGTACCAAGTGTTTTCTGAACCGCAATCTGATTCAGTGGAGGCTGGGCAGATGCGCACTTAGTGAACTCGAGCATAGAAAGCAATGCCAAGTAAATGGACAAGGTCATCTCAGAGCATAGATTTGGACTTAGGTAGGGGAATTTTACACCTACGTTGTGCCGGCTCTGAAAACACCGCCTGAATTACCCGCAATTACAGCTGTTTCGGGAAAGGTTGTCCAAAAGAAGCGTGAGAGCGTTCGCGACAATGCCGAAAGGTAGTATGGGAGATATTCAATAAAACAAATTCAACTTGTATTCGAGGATGCCACGACCGTCCAGTGAAGACCTACGGTGCCGAGCTATTTGGATGAAAGAGTTCTTAGGATGTAGCGTTGATGAAGTGGCAGTACGCATAGGCTTATGTTGAAGCTCTCTCTCGGTGTCACGCTACCAAAACACGTCCAAAAAGAAAAGGGTTAATTTGCAAAAACGATGGCTCTGCACGTGCGCCACTATTTTTGGTACATTTCTCCGACTTTCTCTGCGAAACGTCATAAATTAAGTAAGGTTAAAGTCGTTAGAATCATGTCAGTAACATAGCGTAAGTATGTATTTCTAGGTGACGTTTTTGATAGCATTTCCGTCATGTTTTCGTTAAATCGGACTGACAGTTTACCACAGTGCCTTTCGGCATTGTCGCAAACGCTTTTATGCTTCTTTTGGACAACCTTTCTCGAAACAGCTGTATGCGCAAATGGATGTACCAAATGCTCAGCAACAGATGCAGAGGAAATTTTTGTTGTCAGGCGTTTCGTTGCTGTCGTCTTTCCTTAAGAAATGTTTCTTCAAGTTAGCTTTATTTTTTCCTTCCTGTATGTCGTGTCAGTGAAAGTTGGAGAAAAATGTGTGCAATTTAAGGGACGACGAATGTCATTGGAATTTCCTCGCGGCAATCATGTGATGAATCAGTTAAATAAGTTTCAAAATATCAGTTTTCCACAGCCTCAACTTCCCCCAAACCCAACCCACCCCCCCCATCCTCACCCAAAGACGAATAAACGCGTCTTCCTTCCTCTTTCTACTGGAGATGAGGGTGGAAATTCTACATAAAATATTTAAGGACGATGTAATGAATATGTTTCGGATGATATCATTTATTAAAAAGCGACCTGACGAAGGCCTATTAAACGTTCGAAATGTTAGCTTGAAAGTCTTTCTCACGGTGGTTTAATTTACGTTCATTAACGGGTTTGATAAAACCAAAATTTCCGTGTTCACAGTGTTCATCCTCGGAGACGCATGGGCAGTCAGTCGGAACGGGACGGGACGAGAATCGGATTTCTGGTCCCGTCCCAACTGACTGCCCTGGATCTCCGAGGGCCGATGATGCACATTTTCACGGACGGGATATACTTTGTGCCAGTATGCCACATAGTCGCCCAACATATGGTCGTCAATGCCCTACTACATATCATTACCACTACCCTGGCACTGATCAACTGTCCCAACTACTTATCACCTGTCCCTACCACTGATCAACCGTCCCTAGAACTAATCACCTGTCCTAAACACTGATCATCTGTCCCTAGCACCGACCAACTCCCAGCTACGGACAGTTGATAAGTGCTTAGCACAGGTGATCAGTGCTTGGGACAGTTGATCAGTGGTAGGGACAGGTGATAAGTGGTAGGGACAGTTGATCATAGTTAGGGACGGCTGATCTTTGCTAGGGACATTTGATCCGTGCTAGGGATGATTGATCGGTGCTAGGGACAGATGATCAGTGCTTAGGACAGGTGATTAGTGCTAGGGACGGTTGATCAGTGGTAGGGACAGGTGATAAGTGGTTGAGTTGCTACGGTAATGGTAACGATACGAAGTAGGGCATTTAGACGACTTTATGTTGGGCGACTATATGACATACTGGCACGAAGTATGTACTTACACTGCACAACATTGACCTAGGTAGACTGGAAGAAAACGAGCAGACCATGTGACATGCGCACATGGAATGGCGCATTTCGAGGAGATTTGAAAACCCGTGGATATTGCTGGTGAAGCGATGTGTTTTCCACAAAGTCATTTATTTTAATTTGACCATAATTGAATCTTGAACAGCGCGATTTGCCCTGCCTGTGAGATTCTTCAAGATGTCGGACTTGGATGCGAATGCCTTGGGAGTCATCTTGAAAAATACTTTATCGTCGGAGGCAACCGTCCGCAAGCAAGGTACCTTTTTGATCATTGCCTTGTACGTACATGTACAAGTTCTTCTCTCGCTGCACAGTGGTTCTTAATTTGAAGCTTTCGCTATCTTTTTTGAACATATTGATGTTGTTTACTTTCACGGAGATTTTTAGTGATACCAATTAACAAGGATAATGCTACAGTTTGCTTGCTTGCATTCAATTTTCAAAACGAAGAGAACTTTTGAAAAGCTATTGTAGCTGTCATGAAAACGAAGTGCAATTTTTACGCTCTCAGTTTCTAAAAGCATTTTACTTACCTTTGGTGATCTTGTGAATGCAATCGGAGTGCCATAAATTTAAAGTCATCTTCTAATATAATTATCTTGACTTAGATGATCTGACTTGTTTGCTATTGTTTGAAGGATCTATGTCAAGATTGGTTTATGTGTAAGCTCTCAAAGTTCAAATGACTGAAAGTTTATGTTTTTGGAGGGGGTAGGGTCCTCCCCCCCTTCGAAAGCAATCTTTAGTTAGAATGATATTATTCTCCCATCTGCCTAGTCTCCTACACAGCCGTTCTTTGTGTGGTCACGCAACGCTCCTCCCCACACAAACAATGGCTGCTTTCTTGCGTGGCGAATGCAGGTGATAATGAGGGGTTGCACCAATCGCGGCTCGCCTTTTGATTTGAAAAATGACGACCTGTTAGTTTTGCCTGTAACTTCAGAGATTTCAACCATGTGAAACTCCAAAGAAATTGATGGACGGTCGCTCAAGGCATTTCACTTGTTCTTCAGCAGCCTCAGGAAATGATAAGATAAAGATTTTTGGGAGATGTTCTGTAGATCTTACTGAAATAATTTGATCTGTGCTCGGTGTGGATGTGTGTATTAACTGCTCGGAGAGCAGCGACCTGTTTTTGTGGAGTTAAATGCTACCAGCGTTTAGTGAGGTTTCAACGGCATCAGATAAGGTGGAAAAGATGAAGAAAGAAATAGAAGAGGACTTCAATTCCAGAGAAAATTTAAAGGGAAATCAACTACGGCCATGAAATTAAAAATGCTACATATTATTATGGCAACCCCGTTAAACTAATCGAATAGTTTTTAAAGTTGAGAGTACTAATTTAAAAGCAATAATTGCTGGTCGACTGCATCTCATTATGATTTTCTCCTTTTTAGTATTTTTAAGTTGTTCTTTCTTGTATGGCTTGAACCTTATCATGCTAACCCGTTGAGGGATTATCCAGTATAATGACATATTTTCCCACCGTTCCTTTCAAGCTGAGAAGTTTCTTGAATCAAATGAGCAGAAGGAGGGCTACAATGTTCTTCTGCTCGGGATTGTGGATGGTGCTTCCTCAGATGCAGTCATCAGGGTTGCTGCTGCAATTGCATTCAAGAACAGTGTGAAACGTAACTGGAGAATTGTAAGAAAACAATCATTAACTTCAATTATTGAGTGTCCACAATAGATCGTTTTCACTGTCACGCAATAAAAAAATTAATCGAAAACCATCCAGTGGAAAAAGTCAAGAATTCGTGATGTTGTAGAAGATAAATGAAGAAGACACTTCTCCAAGTTTTAGGCCTGTGCGTTTGCCCAAACTTCAGATATTCGTCGAAATGTTTCGCAGAAATTTACAGAGCCCAGTATGAAAACGCCATGTTGGTGTACCTCTGTGGTGCACCAATATGGCGGCCGGAAAATAGTGTCAACATCTGTTACTTACTTTGGCTATCTAGGCGAGTGATCATCTATACTGAACAAACAGCTATTTACCTAAGCACTTTTCCTAATACTTTCAATTCTAAAAAGGCTCAAAACCATGAGATAAATATATATTTCTCAATAAACTCAATCGTGCCCTCGTGTCACGCACCGCTATAACTCGGAAATTAAAAATGCTCTGGTTTCCAAACAAAGCACGCTATTGAGCTTTAAAATTGCAAATGGATACAAATTTACCGCCTCTTATGCCTGATGAGGATAGAAACTTTCCTGGCTCTTTTATTTTGGATTTTAAAAAATGATGACGTCATGTGAAAATGATCCATTGTTATACCGTTTTTACTGATATGATCAGAACAACCTTTACTTTCCGTTTTTCTTGTATTTTGCTGAGAGGCAATATTATTGTTATATCGTAAAGGTTGAGGGTGAACCAAGCAAGATCAGTGAGAGAGACAGAGAAACAAGTAAGTTGTAATAATTTGTAAACTCTGAAATCCAATTTTCACTTAGTATGAAGTATTAAACAAAAGCATTTTAGCAAAGACACGCTCAACCTCGATCGTTCCCACAGTCTCTCTTCTCTGCCTCCTTTGTCATTGAGGAGAAAGAATCTGGTTCAGGCTGGTCACATGTCTCTCAAAATCTGGGAATTAGACCAAATATGTGCTGGGGAGGGGAGGTAATGTAGGCCTTGTCATCATTTTGACTGAGGGAATTAGCACGCATTGCATTTATTTTTGTGGTGAGACAAGCTTCAACAAAACATTCATGGCAAGGTATTTTATGTACTACACATGGAGGTCGATTTGAAAGGCAAAAGGTGTTTGTCAAATCGATCAGATGCTACAGGGATGCCAAAGGCAAACATTGTGCATTATTTATCCAGATTGTTTACATGATGAGGTGCTTTCCATGACTGGGTTAGTCCCCTTACACGAGCACTAGGTGCTCTCAAGTGATCAGCTTGTTAATTCCATCATGTGTAATCCTTCACAGATACTGTATAGCTTACTTCCTTGTCAGAATGAGTGTGAGGTCAGTTTAAGGAATAAGTGCGCTTTTAGCACACGGCGCACCCATACCATCTGTAATCGCAATACTTTTATCCATCACTATGTCATTAAGGCAATGAAGTAAATATTCCCTTTTCACCTTTTTTTAACTTTTAATTTTTAAGCTTTCATTTTATTGTATTTTTATTTTATCATATGTAATTCAGCCTATGGCTGCCATGTTTTTGATCAATGAACTGTATCTATCTATCTATCTATCTGTCTATCTATCTGTCTGTCTATCTATCTATCTATCTATCTATCTATCTATCTATCTATCTATCTGTCTGTCTGTCTATCTATCTATCTATCTATCTATCTATCTATCTATCTGTCTGTCTGTCAGTCTGTCTAGAAAATACACTGTCTTGCGTCTTTCGAATTATTACCTGTGTTGGCCGATTGATCAGCCGGTGTCATGTTTTCAGCCTTCTCAAAATGTTTTTGGGGAGCAGGTCATAAAGGCACCCAAGCGAGTGCCCAAAGGACGCAAGCTTCTATGGCATCTGGGGGCATGCTCCCCCTAGGAATTTTTCAAATTTAGACACTCACAGATGCAATTTAGTGCAATCTGGGGGATTTAAAGTGACGTGCATAGAGTCTGATAAGAAATACTGGAATGTTAGTTAACTAAACACTTCATATGTGCAACTCAAAAAAATATTGTGGCCGCAAATTTGTACGTCGAACAAGCTTTTCTCAAGCTTTTAAAATATCTCCTGTGACTTTACGTTAGAGCTAAAAATGTGTTGTCTGACATTTTCTGACTGGAAAGAGACGGTCAAGCTTTCTGAGGAGGCGGCTCATTGAGCTGTCAACCAGCCGGTTTTGAGAAGGCTGGTTTTACATGTCACATATCGACCTCAAATCAAACTGTATGAACATGTGCAGGTATTATATTTTGTTGTCTGATTTTCGTTTTTCTTTCGACTGTTAAGTGATTCCTTAAAGTTGCAAGCTTGCACAGCGACTGGACAGTTTTGACTTCTTTATATTTCAACAACTTCGTGTAAATAGTTGTTGTTACATGTAAGATATTTTCACAGCTGCATACAGCTTAGCGTTTAATTTACAACACAAATTGTGAAGTACAGTTTTAGCGCCAGTAAAATAAAAGAGCCATTTTAATCAAGCAAATGTAGTGTTTGGTGTATTGTTTTATGAGAGTGAATGTTCTGTAGAAGCAATATTAGCCACTAATGAAATCAAAATAATTTTTGTGAGGTCTTATCGGTCACAAAAGCGCTTTTGTTGGAATTCATCTCCTGTGGGAATATATCATCAGTTCTTTTGACTTTTTTGAAACGTACATTATAAGGTAAAGATTATTGCCTTGTCAAACGAATATGCTTTCACCCAGTTGTGGGATCAAAATATAACAACAAGTCTACCCTAGTGGGAAAATGTTTGTCTTAGAGTGCCACATGACTTGCCTGAACTATGGTCTTTCTCCTCAACAACAAGGGAGGTAAAGAAGAGAGACCCTGGGAACAAAGTTGAGGCATGCTGTTTGTCTTGTAAGATCCATATTTTGAGATCACTTTCAAACATACATGTACCAAGCCTAAATAGAATGGAATGTCATACAGACAGCTGAAATGTTAGTTCTACAAAATTCTATGACATTAGAAAACTTTATGTTTTGCCGATCCGTAAGTTTTAACCATCCATGTCAAAGTTAAACACACTTACTTTTTCAGTTTGTCATTGTTGCTTGTGCTCCATTTAAATTCCATTAGTAAATAACATTAGTCACATAGAACCAAACATTTTCCAGTCATTATACTCATTCAATCTGACCACTTGACTACCTTGTACATGGCAGTGACCATCTCCAAAGCTAGTGCTAATGGCTACTCTGGTAACTGCGCACACTTTGAGTTGTTCTTTGCCTGCATTAAATTACTTTTCTTTCAATTGTTTATGTATTTATTGTTCTTTCAAATGTTGTTTTATTGAAGTGAATAGTGCATCTACACAATGAAAGTAACTAACCTTTGTACAGTAACTATATTATTGCAAATTAGGAGTAACTGGACCCAGTTGTTCAAATTCCAATTAAGATTATTTAGTGTTACAAAAAGAGTTTCCTCAAGATTTTTAGCCTTCAATTTTGACTTTTGTTTTCCTTTAGCCTAAAGTTACCTAGTTAGAGCTTTTTTGACTGACAATTTTTTTTCTTTGGTTGGTACTTACATGTAATTGTGGATTAGTGTTATTTGGCTCTTGAGCAACTGGGCCCTGAGGTGTAGACTCTACAACAGTTTTTCCTAAAATGGAGTAATAGTCATACAATGTAGAAGTGTACCATGCATACTATGATTTGACTGTTGTTTCGTGTAACCTAGCTTATACTATCTATTTTTAACATTAATTTTGTAAGACCATATGCATGTAATAACAGTCGACCCTTAAATTTTAGAGTGAATTGTGATTTATTGAAAGGTCATTCTGTTCGTTTGTACTTGGCATTTTTGATCAATAGAATACTTGGTTGGTTTGTTTTCAGTATCGCAAAGAAAGTCTCTACCTGTAATCTTGAGGTTGCGTTTTGAGAACAACATCAACAACCTTTGAGAGCTAATAGCTCTTGGAGGTCTTCTATCAAGATTTCTGAAAGTTTGCCATTGTCACCTCACTGTCCAACTACTTCTGTTTTTGACGAATTTGTTTGCATGTTAATTGGTATTCAGTGCTTCTTGGTAGATAGTGTTTTTTTAATATTGGGTGAAATCAACTTCTAAATGCCCTATTGTGGTGACTGGAGGATGGAAATTGGCTAGCACACCCTTGAACATTGTCCATTGACAACTCATTTTATTGAGGTAACATACATTTGTAAACAAGTTGGAGACCCATCATTGACTTATATTTTGCCTAGTTGATATGCTTAGAGAAGAAAATTACATTGGTAATCCTAGAGATTTGTTGCTTGTCTTATGTTTTAGTTAAAAGGGAGATTGTCGATCTAATGCTGAGAAGTCCTGAAAGGTTACAGAAACAGGTACTAGCTTTTATAATTTACTT
This sequence comes from Montipora foliosa, assembly GCF_036669935.1. NCBI lineage: Eukaryota > Metazoa > Cnidaria > Anthozoa > Scleractinia > Acroporidae > Montipora > Montipora foliosa. The sequence goes on from NC_090879.1 coordinate 35,649,185, forward strand.
TTGATTGCCTGATACTACTACTAATAATAATAAGAAGTCTATGAGAACTAGATGGGGCTGATTTGATTGCCTTGTTAGTTGAGTGATGCTGTTAGTGTGATAGGAAGAGAGGACTTTCCTGACAAGTGGACAAACTTATTACCGGTATGTGGGTTGTTGAACTTATTCAAGTAGTAAGATAGGTGTAAATGCCAAAAGGAAAGTACAAAATAGAACTTTCATAATTTACCAATTTCTATCTTGGCCATCATGTTTTTGTAATTGATTGCATTGTAATTTCTGTATACTGCATGATATGCCTATGTTGCATACTAGAGGAGAGCAGAAGAACAAATTTACTCCTTTGAAGTAAATTTTTGTTAAGGCAGACAAAAGCTAAAATACAAAATAATTGGTTTCATTGTCTGGTTCTGCTGGTTTCACGGCAGTTTTCACAAAAGCTCCATGGGAATCAAGCGGCATTGATTCAGGTTTTGAAAATTTATTTTCAACCCAACTAACCAGGTTTACCGGTATTAGACCCAAACGTCTTTACATAAACCTGCTGCAATCTTTACTTTTTTGATTTTAAACCTGAAAGACATCGGTGGCATTGCCACTTTTCTCGTCTTTCTCAAGTATGGCGTGAAAAATTTGACGGGTTGCAGTTTTCCTTGCACTACCGACTTTGACGATCACCAGAGCAGTAGCAGCAATGTTCTGTTGAGAGAGAGAGATGGATGAAGATCTTGCTGCGTTGTTGATCTCAGATAATTAATTAAATAATTCATTAATAAATTCAGGCGACCAACTTGGAGGGCTGGGCACCCCAGCTGAAATGCTTGGGAGCCCTTTCTCCCCAAAATTTTTCTTACAGCACAGCCTTGAAATCTTACGTAAGCGTGTTATTTTCGGTAAAACTCAAGCAAACTATATATCACCGAAAAGGTAATAAAATGAAGAATCTGAATACATGAACATTTTGGTTTATGATGGCTTTCTTTAGCGTGCGTGAAGCTTCAAACTCAAAACCATACATGTTCACTTTGCTGAATTACCCGCCTTCGCATTATCACGCACAACCAAACAAACTGTACTATTTCAATCAGCACTTTATAGGCTACCAAAGCGTGTCAGGCTTTTAGGATTTTCCTATTGGTTTCAGAGAAAATGAACTTTGAAGTTGCATGAGCAATGGAAAATTTTCTTTGTCGCGAACATATGCAGAAACGTGCCAAAGTAAAAATATTTCGAATTTTTTAAAAGCCAGACACAGTATCGTGCACCAGTATCCGACGATCATTTTGCCCAAATTTCGTAAAAATCCGACAAATCTACATACCCTATAAATTCATTTGAAGAGGAGCTATTCCTGGAAAAGTTAATCCCAAGTTTTCAGGCTGAAAAGATTTTACACGTTTTCACACCTTGTCAATTCGGGTTTGAATGCAGTCATGCCGCTGTGATGCCGCAGACCAATGAAAATCGAGGTAATAAGGCCCTCTAAAGAGGCGTTCAGCGCTGCATCATTAGCCATAGATTATTTACACCTGATTGCAGACTTAGCCCTTGTCGCAAGCAGCGAGCTGAGTTTTCATATCATATATCTTTATCATATATCTTTATTTACCCTCAGAATTTTAGAGTAGCTTGGTGTAGCTAATTTCTCCAAGCATTTACCCTCCCAACCATGATACATCACAGAAGACAGGCCACAACACCGGGAACTACATGCCCTACTCTTTGCGACAAGTGTGCAGGTTCTTTTACGTCCCACAGGATTATAAACATTGAAGGGTTGTGAGAGGGGACCTCCGGCTTATCGTCCTTATCCTAGAAGACTAGAGAGTCTTAACCATTTGCAGATGTAATTACAAAGGCAGCACTTTCTCCTCAGTTATTTAAAGACCCTGAGTGTTGGTCCGGCCGGAGTTGAACTCACGACCTCCAGCTAACCCGGTGCTCAACCAACTGAGCCACCGGTGCGCGGTTCTTTGTTTCCTCGATGGAATCTAAGTTTTTTTTATACCCGGTCTTTTTCATACTTTTTACCCAGGGAGAACTTTCCCGTTTCGACTTTTCTCATTGTTTCATGCGTTTCATGGCCTAGTAAGGATGATATCGCCTCGCATATTCCTTTAACCACAACCGCATCAACCACAACAGGGCTTGAAATTGCAACCAATACAGTCGCATTTGTGACTAAATTTTTCACCTTCGCTCTTTTGAAACAAAATGGTTGGCAGTTGCCACTTTGCTGCTACTTTTGCTAAAATAAATAAATAAATGACAAAATTATTTTGTTTCTCGCTGTGAATTTTCTCTGAAGATAGTGTAATTGTAGAGTAATTTAGCTGCGATGTTACATGCAGCGCTCCATTCCTTCAATCGTTCGCCATTTTCAGCGGTTTCTTTTCACACAAGTATTCGGGCTTTTATTTTTTTGCTAAACCGCTGACAACACAATGCAGCGCGGCGATTTTGCAACTAAAATTTGCAAAATTGCGACTAAATTTTCATATCTTATCGCAAAATGCGACTGGATTTTTCGTTAATTTCAAGCCCTGTACAAATAAATGGCGAACTCAACATGCAATAAAGTGAAGATACCCAGATGTATTCCCATGTCAAAGTGTTAACGAGGGTTGACATCTCATAACGACTTGGGGGATTAACATTTTAGTCACGAAAAACACAAAATTTGCAATAACTCGGCAAGAAAATAAACATTTTCAAATAATTTCTTTTTTACAAGGAAACTAATATAATGAGCTATCTTATGGTAGCTTTTTAACATTTTGCAAAATTCGAGACCGAAAAGGTTAGCAGCAACCTTAAACTGAACACACTGAACTGAAGACAAATTGGTTTATTCAACTAAGAATCCATCCTTTGACGAAATTTGAAATGATCAGGTCTGACAGCAAATGATCTTGTCCCCAGTAGCAGAGTGGTTTACTTAAAGAAGGCACGCTAATTGACAAATGGCTTAACTCACCGGAAAATGGTTTAAGAGGCGGGCATTCAGTGCAAAGTCAAATGGACAAGACAAGACTAAAATGATTTAATTTAAGAAGGAACGGTTCAACTAGTGGACGAACAACTTAACTCACTGCCAAATGGTTTAATGGCTGGGCAAGTGATTCAGTGCAATATCATATGGACAAGACAAGACTGAAACGGTTTAGTTAAAGAAGGAACGGCTCAACTAATCAACGGACAACTTAATTCACCGGCAAATGGTTTAATGGCCGGGCAAGTGATTCAGTGCAATGTCAAATGGACAAGTCAAGACTGAAATGAAATAAAACTTGGTGTAAACCTGACGGGCTTTTTGTTCTCCGGGTGAAATTGTTTTCTTCCTTCTTTTTGGATAAAGTATTCCTTTTTTTTTCAAGAGCACCACTAAATGTAACTAAGGGATAAATGTAACTGATGATGTCCACAGCATGAAGATAAACATGAGTTGTCCTCTCGATAGCTTTACTCTGTTTTTGTACGTGAAATGGAAACTGTGTCGAAGTGGGGTTTAGTAAAGAATGTAGTCGCCTTGGCAGCTGTCTTTTGGGGTGTCACAACGAGCTTTGCATGACATCCTGACCATTGACTACATGACGGACTAAAAAGATGGGTCCTTTAGGTACAGTACTGTGCAAAAGAAAAGTAATGAGAGCGAATTTCGTCGAATTTCGACGAAGTTCCACGAAATTCTACGTAAATCTGCGAAATTTCGAGGAGAACGAATTTTCGGCAAAATTGCGCTGGCCTCTTTTGTTTCACCATTAACGAAATTTCGTGCAGATGTGCGAAATTTCACTTGGCAAATTCGCTGAAGGTGGCAAAATTCGTTCGCAATTTCGTTAGTGGGAGCGAAATTTCGCAAGTGGGAGCGAAATTTCAAACGAAATTTCCAACACTTTGTTTGTGTGAGCGAAATTTCGAACGAAAATCTCGTTTGGAGATCAAAATCTCGTTCACCATTTGTGGTCATTACACGAGGGTCACAAAATGCAGAATGCAAACTGAGGAAGAAAAGAAAGACAGTTCACTGATGGCAGTCCGTGTTGAAAGACATCGATAGTCATGCAGTACTTTTCCCGCGATTTTAATAAAAAGGAATTATTGTAAAATAAGCGGGTGTCATTGCTGAGTATTAATTGTTTATTTTTCCTACAGTTTGGTCTCGCATTTTCAGATAACAAATTTTTATTAGTGAACCACACTTCAATTTGACAATTAATGTTAATGTTAATTTCCAAAGCGTTCCGAAGTCCTTGTGGAAAAAAATCATATCTCCGGTTATATTTAACACAAATTGTTCATTCAAACAGTAAAATGCTCTTTCTTTAGCCATATAATTGTTTATCAAAGTTTCTATGGCGCGCTGCTCACGTTAAGTTATTTTTTACGTTAAGGAAAAATTCTTTGTTTTGCACGCGTCGGTAAGTCACTTGCAAGATGTACATGTGTAACAACAATTCGAAAACTGCGAAATATGATATGATACATGCGTATTTATGTTCAAGACCTACATCTGTAGGCCAAGATCAGGGCAGCCATCACACTACCAATGTCAAAACTTACTGTAGCTCTCTCTGGCAAAACGAAATTTCGCACGCATTTTGAAAGAAGATTCGTCTCGCCTTTCGAAATTTCGTACGCATTTTGAACGAAATTTCGCACACCGCATCTTGGTCTTGTGATGTAGCAGTGCGTACTTTAATGTCTTCTCAGCATCCTTTGCCTCTCTATTTGAGATCCAGGGGCAGCTCATTTCCAACAGCATTACTCTTTTTGACTCCTTGTTGACTATACGTGCATCAATCCTGTTCGCTCTTACTTCTGTACTCTCTGCATATAATGGCACATCCCAATATGCCTTTGCTCTTGAGTTCTCGTATAGAGCCTTAGCCAGCACATGGGCTTGTGTCTCAGGGGGCCTTACTACAGAGCCGACATGTCAGATCCGAGCCAGTGTGGCACCTGGTCTTCTTATGATGGTAAATCTTAGTTGGAAGCATTTGTAGGTAAAGTTCTTGCATTCCAGCCACTGTATGGGTGGGGCCTGATTCAAGAGTGCGAAGCACTCTGTCCCACTTTCTTCGTCCTCCCATCTCTGAACTACGAATTTTCCTTGCCATATTTCTGCTCTCAACTTGTCAGCGTTCTTTCCTTGCTGGGTGCGCTTCACCCATACTCCTATCTTCTTCCCTTCAATCTCTTCATTTCTGTCACCAGTGGCACCTGTTGGCCCCAGATGAACTAAGTTAAGATGGAGGTCCAGTTTACTCGCATACTTCTTTGCATCTTTAATGCGCGACCTTCGCCCTGACGCCTCTGACTTTTCCTCAAACCTTCTCACCATCTCGATCTTCTTGTCATTGTTGGCATACATTTTGACTGCTGACTTGGTGACCTTATATTGTTCTTCTCCTTGGGAGATACTTCAAAGCTGTTTACCCTAGTGGATGCTTTCCACCGCTCTCACAGATCACTTTAAGTGTATCTCGATCCAGCCTTTGTAATTCATCCAGAAGCCACGTCTGGTTCCACATTAGATATTCCATCATTGGTAGTGTGAACTGGTTTGTGGCTATCACTCCATTATAATCCGACTGTGGACTGGACCAGATAACAGATACCGGTAGATGCTTCAGATACACCTTGGCTGCAACCTCTAGAGCGAACCCGTCTTCTTGCTTTACATTCTCTGGGACTCCCAAGAAGTTGTAGTTCGAACCCTCACTTTAGGCTCTCTATCATCTCTGACTGGCCACATTCAATCTCCGCTATCCTGGAGATCACCCTTCTTTACGTGCACCACTGAGCATTTTCGATTGTTCCACTCTAAGCTGATGTCAGCCATTGCAGATTTCACTGACCTTATGACTCTTCCCAACTTTTCCTCTGACGCTGCGTAGATCTTCGTCAATAGGTGTGTGATCTTCTCACCAATTGGTTTAGTCGTCCTGTATTATTATTATTATTATTATTATTATTATTATTATTATTATTATTATTATTATTATTAAGAAATGCAATATCTGACATTGATATTTTATTATTAATTACTCTTATAATAGATACCACAAGGGATATATTCACTTGTATTCATGCTTTGTCGCTGTTTTTTTGTCCTGGTTTGGTTTTCTTCCTTTGTTAGGACCTAGTTGCCAAGTTTAACAGTGGGGATTTTCACATAATAAATGGAGTATTGCATACTGCACATTCACTCTTCAAAAGGTTGGTACAAGACAGTGAGAAGTAGAAGTGGTTTGGAGAGATCTTGCCTTGTACACTGACACCTGTGAAAGACCTATAAACTGTTTTTGTAGTCGAGCAAAATCCTCTGGAAAGTGTTGTGCAATGTGAGAAATTGGTATTTGTTAAAGGTTATCATGAGCGTCGACCCCACCACCACAATCATCATCATCAATAATAATAATAATAATAATAATAATAATAATAATAATAATAATAATAATAATAATAATAATTATTATTATTATTATTATTATTGTATTTTTGTCAGCACATATTGCACTCCCCTCATCCTGTTTACAATATGTAAGGAACTCAACAACAATAGTACTGGTTCCTGGAAATAACTAAAAAGTTCTGCATGTAGGAAATCAAGAACAGACTTAACGGTTGAACCTAACACGTTATCTTGTAATTGAATTGTTTCAGGTATCGACATGAATTTAAGTCTCAAGAATTGTGGACTGAAATCAAGTTTGTGTTGGAAAGGTTTGCACAACCATTCACAAATCTTTTTGAGGTAACTGGATGTTGCTTTACTTCCTAACTCCATTTAGTTTTGGCTGTGTTGTACATGTAGTCTTAGCAACAGTTATCAATGTCAGCCAGAAGTAAGAACCCCGAACCCCCTCTGGTTGGCCTGCCATTAAAAATCAATTTTTTTAAAAGCCTGGTGGCTTTGAATCCAGGATGTCCAGAGCTCAAGGCAACCACCCTAATCACTGGGCCATAGCAATGAATGGTTTTTTTTTTCAGGCAATCATGGAGGAAGCTAACAGGTGTGGCCATGATATGGCCAAATTAAAGGACATTCTCGGCTCCATTCTGCTCATCTGTAAGGTGTTTTATAGCTTGAACTTTCAGGTAATCTTCATTAGTCGAATACTTGTACCCTTATTTTAAATAAATAATAATAATTACCTGCATCCTAAGTGGTAGATAAAATATGAGTGGGATATCTGTATGGGTGTTTACAATGGCAAGCCATTGTAAACGCCCATGCAGGTCTCAGATTATTGTACTCGTGAAAAGAAACAATGTTTTAATCAGTAGAGATCTGTATTAAAAGTTAAGACCTGTAGCAGTCGCTTCAGGTGTCCAACTTGCTTGAGACACAATAGAAGATGTTTTGTTGGATATCTTTGTGTCAGAAAAACTTGTGAAGTTACCTTCCACAAATCTTGCATTTGAAATAAGGAAAATTGTGACCTAAAATAATCTTGGTTTAGAGCAACATGATTTACAAAGTTTTTGATCTGAAAATGTAAACGTGAGAAATGGCATGTCACATGTAACAGCATGCGAGTGAAATTTGTCTGCTTTTAATTCAAAACACTACCAGTTTTTAAAAATAAATAACGTTCACTAACTCTGAGGATACAAGTGATAAATTATTTGGAAAATACTACTGTCCTGTAGTCAAAATCCTCCTAGATTTCCAGGCAGTTGATCCATCACACTTCCCTTTGGCTCACTAAGACAAAAATGCGAATCTTAACAATGCCAAGGTTCTGTTCACGCTGCTAGCAGAGCCTTTCCTTTGCTTGCTTGATTTTGGCGTTCTCAGAAGGACTCTGCGTGAATCCAGTGAGATCTTTATTGAGCATGCGCTGCATGTTGCCAGGATCCTGTTTTGAACACGGGGCTAATATGCCTTATAGGCGTGGCCATCTTGATTTTTCATGGTACAGCGGGCTCAATTTAAACATTGGTTATACCACTAAATGGTTGCTCGCACTGGAAAAACCACTTTGACAGGAGAATTCAAGATTGTCTGGTCCAGAAGTTCTGGCTGTGGCGGCTTCAAAGAGCTAGTTGACATGATTCAAGCAGAATCTCCTTTTCTCCTTCTTAGTAAAGAAAAAGACAAAAGTAGGCTCTGCTTGCGGGGTGGGTTCTGTTCAACTTGGCTGCAGAACATTCACAGGTGTAAATGCTCACACAACAAATTCATTTTCCTCCACTTTTCAGCTAATGTTCCATTGCATTGCCTTGAAAATATATATAAATCTCAATCCCCAAGCAAAATTGCTGCCATCTTTGTAACACAAAATTATGGCATCACTGCCAAACAAATTCCTTTGAAACTTGCATCTTAGACCTCTCATCAACTGCATCTTGTCGGTATCAAAATGCTCATTAATCACTAAAGTTCTGCTAAAAACTCAACTTACATCCCCATCAAAATACAGCTGAAAATTTCAATCCCCAAGTCACTTGTCAGTGTAGAGGCATTACAGTGGTTTAAGCACCAGAAACTGTGTAAAAATCCTAAAAAAACCTTCAAATTCTCCCTCGCTTCTAGTTGCCATTTCAAGCTGTTCTGTGAAAGTGGTGAGGTTTTACTAAGGTAACCAGGCCTCAGTATTGTCTTGGAAGCTGAAAACCAGTGTTAAACAGATAGAATTCTTAAGAGTGGTCAAGTTAAATATTAGATTAGAAGAATAATTGTTTTGTTGTCTACATGTAGTTTGCAGTTCTGAAGCTGCTTTGAGCCAATTTATGTACTTTTGTTATATTTAATCAAAAATTATAAGACTGCAAAGGATTATGGGTAATCCTGGTCAGCAGGAAAAAAACCGTAAAAGTTAAAAAAAAAAACATTTCTATGAACAGATGTGTTAATTAAAGCTTATCTTTATTGACCATTTTATTTTTTTTGGTTTGATATTGCAGGACTTGCCAGAGCACTTTGAAGAGAACATGGATAAATGGATGAAGAACTTCCTTATTCTCCTCACAACAAATAGCAAGGAACTCAAGCTTGAGGTTAACTTGGAGATATTAGTTCGTTCTCTCCTGAAATTATAAATGCATTTACATGTATATCCCTTGCTGGGATACATAAGAAATACCTTTAAGCTAAGAGGCAAGTTTTGCTAGACTTTATCCAAAATAGGACCAAGTCAAGCTCTGACCTCTGGATGAATCTGTTTTGGTTGTTATCTTGTTTGATACCTTAGCTGCAGTAAAGAATCAACTGGTGTGGTTCCAGTCAAAGATCAAATGAAAGTAGTTCGTTTGTGATTCTAAAGTGACAACAAAGAACATGGTTTACCCATTTTATTCAAGAAGTAGGTTGATTTTAGGCAGAGTGGACATGAAATCAAGGGGTTCTCCATTGACCGATTTTGGCTGGTTTGGGCGTCAAAGGGTTAAATTTACTTTATGTCAGAATGTTTTAGGCACCGTCCTCCAAGCTCACCTCTTGGTGATCGTTGAAGAGTAATTTTTAGAAAGCCCTAGCTTCTGTTATATTTTTACACAAACCAGTTTTCTTTGTACCAGGACACAGATGGCGAGGCTGGACCTTTAGACCTAATCAAGTCACAAGTCTGCGATAACGTTTCCTTGTATGCCCAGAAATATGATGAAGAATTTGAGGTGAAGTCTATTGAAATTACAGGAGCGTCATAATCATTGGAAATTGGTTTTATGCTGTCGCAGAACACACAATGTTAAAATGTACTTGAAATACAAGAGATCACCTAAATATTTTGTTTTAGAGCTGGATTATGCACTGTACTGAACAGTAACACAGACTTAAAAGCCTTAACTATATTTATAAAAGAAGAACATATTAATAAGCATAATTATTAAGATATGTTACCTAATGTTATGACTCCATAAACATCACAACAATGCGTTTTTTTGGTGTGTTGATTACAATTTTATTACAATGCATGTACTGTAGGTTGAGAGATTATGTCTTTGTTAAAATTAATTCAGACTTCTTGAGTTTCAGTGAAAAAGATTAAAGTTAAACTTTGGTCTGCATATGAGTCTCACATATTAGCATTTGATTGTTTTATTGCAGAATTACCTTCCAAAGTTTGTAGAGGCCATTTGGCAACTTCTTGTCTCAACAGAAAAAGTAACTAAGCATGACATTGTAAGTGGAACTTGTTTAACTACATGTTCATGACATGAACCTATTCACACCGAGAGTGCCCCAAATCGGTGATTAAAACCTCTCACACTCAGTAGGGAAGAGTTAAAGAAAGGTCAATGTGCAGGGGTTTCAATAACTATGAACTAGATGCCTAGGCTAATCAATGTAAGTAGCAGTCACTCTTGTCTTTTACAAGGGTTTGAGTGATAATCAATGCATCTAGTATCTGGCAGTGAGAGGCAAATTTCTGACAAACAGACGGTGGATGATGATGAAGTGACTGTGTATCTGTTTGAAGTGTGGTTTACTTATATTGTCCAGATACAGTGTAAGTGTGAGGATCCCTTCTCCTTTTCTATAATGTAAGTATAGGTAATCACATGATTTCAAGTGCAATTTGGAATATATAAGCACTTGTAACCAGAAGGGTGAGTGCAATTTGTAGTCTTTGAAAAAATTTACAAGTGCTTATTTTTCCAAATTGCATGAGAAAAATCATGTGATTACTTATCAAAAATGTACATGAAAAAATTCAAGATGTTTAAGAACAAATGCACGGGAAAAATTGCGCCACCCAGGGCGCACGCTTGATTTGAAAACAAAAGATTTGATTGGTTCTGACAAAACCCTTTTGTTTATTAGCCAATCGTAGAATTTTGATGTTTAATTTGCACTGGTATTACACTTTTTGCACTGGTGTATTACACCTTTTGCACGGTGTTGCACTTGAACTGCGTTGCTCTCAGCCAATCAGAATCGAGTAATTTTTTCATGCATATGATTAACAGTATAACTGCACAGTAATAAATCAATTGTTTGGCATTTGTTCGGCACACTCCAAATTTGTCTCCAATCCCAAGAA